>NC_054543.1:5872270-6087270 GCF_017654505.1 Polyodon spathula
AAAACAACCTGCAAAACATTTTGCTTTAGCTGAAGAGAAACCCAAGTCTGTCCAGACCTATAGCATTCTCTAATTTATTCTATTAATTGAGCTCTAGAAGGTTCTCAA
Organism: Polyodon spathula; assembly: GCF_017654505.1. Lineage (NCBI taxonomy): Eukaryota > Metazoa > Chordata > Actinopteri > Acipenseriformes > Polyodontidae > Polyodon > Polyodon spathula. The sequence continues at coordinate 5,872,379 of NC_054543.1, forward strand.
AGCAGCCTTATTCATTTAGACTTGTGTTTTAGAGCCCATTGTTTGACGAATACACAGACCATGCACATCACACACACCACAAGTTTAGCTCTCCTCCCCTTTGTTAAAGATCCTCTACTATTCTATGTTCATTCTCAAGGCCACAGAGAAGCTTGATGTTTTGAAACCCCGCCTGTGAGCACATCTATTCATCTCTTCAGCAACTGGCAGTGATAGTGATCGTTTCAAGAGCAGGCAGTATTGGAGAACACTGTTGAATGGAGAGAAGAAAGTGAGTTTCATTCGCTTGTATTACATTTTTATTACATTTTAAACACTGCAAAGTAACTTCTAATTCAGTAATACTTGACCTTAACTGCCTGGGTATGTGATACCAAATCAGTTCCCCTAACCCCAGTCATAACCTTAGCCTAGTAATAACAAACACTTATTACTGTGTAACAGAGAGGACTACATGCAATTACCTCATCAATTACAGTGTTAGTGCTGGTACTTGTTGCACGGTTAATATAAATAGCTGGATCTTCTTTTTCTTCCTGGAGAAAAGTATGTTACACATAACAAAGTCTGAAGGATTGCTCGTAAGTGATAAAGCAGAAAAAATGGAAGAGGCGTGTCCTCCTTCTAAAATGTCTTCTCGGTTGTATATGCCAGCACTCCAGTTAGTGACATGAAGACATGAAGCAGGCTGACAGGCCCAGTGCTGTGAGAGTTGTACATCACTTTATGTAAATGGCTCCCCGGGGGCAGCATGAAAGCCTTTCTTGCTCTGCTCTCTCCTTCTGTCTCAACATCTAAGCTCAGGCCTGGGTGAGTTGTACAGCTATCGTTATCAAGCTGTCCTTTACCTTTCCTGGATAGTTTCTTAATGGATCTTGTACAGTATATTGTTCTGCTTTTTAATCTGGTTTTGTAAATTGAATTTCGATACAAAAATAAAGTGACCAAATAAAATTGTGATGTTAATAGCCTATTGTGATTTGTACAACAACACACATTGGAAAAACACTTCCGAATATACATACTATATGTATATCTGTATATTAGCATATTAAAGTTTTGAAATGCCCCCCTCTGTGTTTGTGTATGGAAGTCATAGGCAAAATGATTGTAGTGCAGCAGATGCCTTCCATGAAAGAGACTGAAAGACATTGAAAGGCTCTGAACACAAATTTGTTACAAGAAGCAAAAAGCAAAAACAAAAAAAAAGGGAAATTAAAAAGTAGGTGTTTGTGTCGTGCCCCGTTTCCATCAGTAACACATCCAGTCCTTCACAAAACAGAGAACCAAATCAAAGCAAAGCTTAACAGAGGGAATGATCTGACAATGCTGTTGAAAAGAACATCCTTATGAACTAGCAAAACCTTGTGTGGAAAACCATTCTGAGGACAAATCCAAAATATAGTGCTGCAGATTTTTTTTTTTTTTCTATAACATATTTAGTCACTCTCTTCCCTCTTTTTTTACCTGGAGTATTGTTTGATGGAGACTCAGCTGCTGCACCCTGCTGCGAGACACTTCCTAAAGCATTCTTCACCGCCTCCAGCGATTTCTAAGTGCAGAAGAGAACTAGGTTGCTTTCTTCGCTCACTTGCCAACTTCCACATGCCCCATTACAATGCATCTTGTTTTCTGTCACTTCTTGTCACCCTCAGGTAACAGAGGAGCTGCCAGAGAGAGGGCTCCATGTTTCATTATCCTATCAATTGCTAACACCACATTTAACGCAAGAATGTGCCATTTATTTGTATTAGTTGCTGCTTTTGTAATGAGAAAAGACCTCAGTTTGATACCTTTAAAGTAATTTTTTATAAAAACCTGTGAAATGCACCTCCACAACACTCTACCCACACTGCCTAACAAGAAGCAACATGTGATAATTTTATAACACAGTCAGCTCCATAGACACCTCTAGTCCGGTAGTACAGTAAAACAGCACTCATGTAGATTTAGAATGGAAACTAATGGGAATTAAAATATATTGAATTGCTTGTCATCAACTATACTGCTCTTATGTTATGTGTGTAAGCAGCACATTGCCCTTTATTTCAGACTAGTTCTTACAAATACTCAGACATCGAAAGTTGCTCTTGAGTTCTTTGAGTTTATCTGTCTCTCTCTTTCAATGAGGTATAGTTTACAGTTTGAATTTACTTTCCGACATTTTTAGTGTATTATTATTATTTATTATTATTATTATTATTATTATTATTATTTTATTTATTTATTTATTTATTTATTAAGGTAGTCAACTGAACCAATCAAAACCCTAAACTATAACTGCCAACCAATCCTCTGGTTGACTCTATATACATTTTTTTTAAATGAATTGGTAGTTTCAGAATTTATGTAAATAGCCTGTCCTTCCTTTGTTTTCTTTTATTATTCATTTTTCAGGGTGTAAAATGTAAAGTTATAAAAACGTATAAATACTTTGTGAAATACACTGAGCTGTAATCATGTATCTCCGGCCAAGGACTTGGCCTCAGTACAAGCTTTTGGAATTGGAGTTTGCTGCAAGTCATTTCCTATTTCATTTGAAATGTGTTATTTCTGCCTCATTGTATCCATGTGCTGCTAGCATGCAGAGTGCATTCTCTTCATGTGAATTTAAATAAATAGACTATATGAATACCAAATCTATTTCATGCTTGGTTAACTTAGTAACAGAGCTAAATGTGTGGAAAGTGATAATGCAGCCTGGTGCACAGGGAAGTTAACCCTGAAACTAACATCTGCAGAGCCCTAAACCCTTGTGAAAAGGCTGATTCAAAGATTTGCAAATTGACCACTTTCTGCATCATCCCAGGTGAACTGTAGGGCTCTTTATTCCCCTAGTGAGAGGCAGCAAGGATGCAAGGGGGCCATGTTAAACCAAGATGCTGTCTGATCCTCTAGTGCAGGGCTTCTCAAACTCAATCCTGGGGACCCCCTGTGTCTGCTGGTTTTCATTCCAACCAAGCTCTCAATTACTTAACTAGACCCTTAATTGAACTGATAATTTGCTTAAACAGACCTTTTTACTTATTTTCAGTTCTTGAACTGTTGTATATTTCAAGTTAAATATAACATTGTATAAGTAACTTGAACTGAAACTGTTTAAGAGCTGAAAACAAGTAAAAAGGTCTAATTAAGCAAATTATCAGTTCAATTAAGGGTCTAGTTAAGTAATTGAGAGCTTGGTTGGAATGAAAACCAGCAGACACAGGGGGTCCCCAGGACTGAGTTTGAGAAGCCCTGCTAGTGGTTCTACAGGAGAAGGCTGGTGACATTTAACCACTGTGCGAAAGAATCAATCCCTGTGGGTATTGCCAGCAGTAACAGCAATGGTACAACAATCCTGTACAAGCTTTGTAAACAGTTATTTTTTTATATACCTGGGATAGCTTTATTGAAAAACTAAATTGGGTGAGGTTCCAGGAGAAAAATGTTAATAATTTAAATTATTCTGCATTTAAGTGAGCATCTATTAATTCCTGACACATTCAACACTTATTCTCAACAGCCATTAAATCGCTATGTAGTTATTATTAAAGACAGTAACATGTTGCAGGGGGCAGTACATGTATGTGCTACCATGATCTCAGTTTGAGATACCTCTCCCAGATGATTTGCTCTGATTTAAACTCTGCTGACACCTGTTTGGAGCACTGCTCTCCATTGCCATGGCAACTGTTGGAGAAAAACACTTGTCCACTTACTTGAGGAACCTCATTAAACCAGGTGGCAGGATAGCAGCTGTGTTCTCAATGTGTTCCACGACAGCCCGCCTCAGACTCCCTTTATGATGCTCAGGTGATCTCCAACCCTCTCTGTAGACCAAAGTGTTGAAAACATGCAAAATAGAGGGACAGGTGGCTAAATAAATAAAAATTGCCTCTATTTTTAATGTGAATGGACTTGGAGAATTGTGAAAAAAAATAGTGCTGTCTTTATTACATACATTTCCGCCATTATAAAAGTTTAACACAGTATTTTTGCTCTTTTCCTATGGTTATACTATGCATTTACCATAGCTTACCCTGGTCAACCATGTTTTTAAATAGGCTTTACCATACTTATCTGCTTTACAATGCTCCCCTATGCTTTACCATGCTTTCACTTTGCTTAATTACACTTTGCTGTACTTTTACTATGAGAAACTTTCCTAGAGGTAATTTAAAGAGTCTCATGAATTAAATAGCATTATCACCAGTAGCAACAGCATGCAACCTAAAGATGTCTTGACTTTCCCTCAGATACTAAAGGTGGTCATGCAGCTCAGTTGTGCCACAGGCAAACTGCATTATCCAGGAATTCTTGAAAAGTTAACTAAAGGGCAGGGCTGCTGAGTGTGCAAAGAGTGCTGTGATCTTCATATTATACAACAACGTGGACCTCAATTTGCCCCAAAGCTTCTGGCATTTATATAACAGCAACCTCATTTCTGTACTACTAAATTCATCTGAGCTGCTGCTCCACAGGGTAACTCTACTGAAAGGCTGATGAACCGCTCCCTGTAAACATGACCCAAGTGTGGCACTGCACCTGCTATCCCAGGTTATAAATGAGCAGATCTTTTATTTATTTATTTATTTACTTTTGACACATCTTCATTAGAATAAAAAAATAAAATCAGCCAAGCAGAAAATCCTTTTGCTGTCACCCGTTCCCTTGCATGCCTGTGCTTCCCCCCTGTTACACCTGTCTTTACACTTTAAATCCCTCACAAAGACAAGAGGCCCCTCCTACAGTTTGAGTTTTAACACGGTGTCCATTTTTACTTCCTTATGGGAACAGTCTCCTTTTCATCCTGGAGTCTGGAGTGCTGCGCTTCTTTGGTTTTCCTACAGACACAGTATTTAAAAATGGTTATGACAGTGGGATGGTTCATCTGATGTATGCAGGTGTCAAGCAGTTCTTCAAAAGCAGTAGGCTTATGAATTGTTAGGACACAAGATCATGATTTTCTGACAGACAGATATCTGTGTCATCCTGTTGGAAATGTATGTATACCCCCAGGCTGTAACTGCCTCATGCACTCCCACATTAAATCGTAAACCCCTAGTGGGCAGCTATAGTACAGTTTGCAACAACTTGCAAATCAGAGCAAGCCACGTTGTCCTCTCAGCTGGAGACGCCACTTCTCAGTGCCTACTGCACAGTGAGGGAGAACTGTGCGGGACAGAAGAAACAGGTTTCAGAAAACCCTTTGAATTCTGGAAAACAAAAATTTGTGCTGATACCAAAGATGGCAGCTCTGTCAGCTAGCAGATAGATAAAGGGAAATTGAATTACTTCCTTAAAATGTGAGGCCCAGTGAATTACAAAAATAGATATGTGACACATATTACTGTCAGCTTACTACAATGCTTACTACAGTGACTTAAAAAAAGTGTTGTAACATTTGTTATCATGCAGCATGCTGTTCCTATTGTGTAATAATTACCACTGAAGGTATGGGTCTGGGTTGTGGGTTTAGATATACACATGTAAGTTATATATTTGAGAATATGTTTATGTTATGAAATTACATGTATGTTGTTTAAAACATTTATTAAAATATATATATATATATTTTTTTAAATGGATGGTTTTCAACTGCCTACTGTGAACCTCAAACATATTCCTGTTAGAAACTTTGAAAGTGAATGCATTAGCCCCCTGTAGTCAGGTTCTTTAATTAAATAAACACATGTATTGTTTTTAAAAAAAGACGCATGGTGTCTTGTTTTAATAAGGTTTACAACACTAAGTCATTTTAACTACAAGGATAAAAATAAAGAAATCAATTGACAAATAAAATGGTTTATCAAGCAATTTAAATAAGCAGTGTTTTTCCCTTATATCTCTTCTTAGAGGTACCAGCCAGTAATATAGATATATAAATTGTATTGGCGTTGTTCTCTATTGCTGGTTTTGTGATATTAATAAAGTGGAATTGTGTATTTTCTTACCTGGGGACGTTTGGATTGTCAGAGGAAGATTGCTTTGCAGTTGCTGGAAGGCAATTTGATCCCCTACTCAAGCAGAACAGGTACAAGTGCAAACAACACATACTGTGCAGAGGTAATCTTGAACATGTATTTATATACTACACCCCTCTATTAACTGTAAACAGCAGCCACTTGTGTAATAAATGAGCCTATTTGGACCTACTGCAGTATGCATGCAAAGCTTTTGAATGACATTTAGTTATTGCCAATCACAACACAGAAACTGCATATTTAATATTACACAACTGCCATATTTCTAAAATAATCTATGCATGTTATATAATCCTAACGCTAACCCTAAATCTAACTCTAACCCCAACCCTTGGTCCATTTATGGTAACTAGGACTGCCAAATGAGATGTGAACCCAAGCTTCCATTAACCTGTCGTGCTATCTAGTCACCCTGACGATATACAGTATATAGCACCCGAACCCACTGTCCAGGAAAGGAGATGTACCACCATGGCAAAATAAAATGCCTTGGGGGTCTGGACTGTTACTCGATATGTTGCAATTGAATGATTTAAAGGTTCTTATTAATAGTAGTAGTGTTATAATCACATAGATTTGAGACATCTCTAAATGGATCTCTGTCTGCAGATGTCTCACAAAGCCTCAGTTTCTGCTAATCCAACAGAGAGTACACCAAGGAACTGACGACTTTGTAATTCATATTAGGGATCATAGCTGTGAGACTAGACTGTAAAATTATTCCTTTCCAAAAATGATTCATTTTTTATGAACATCGACATGGGCATGCTTGTACATGTGTCAGTGCAGAGGAAATTGCATTACATACACAAGTATACACTATGTCTTCCAAATGATATATTTTTATGTATAAAAAAAGCTAATGCATTACTGAATAGGTGTTGCAATGAATTATAGACCTGATCATTATTGTAGGAATTTCACCTCTAAGAATTAGATTTTGTTTTCTTTTTTGTTTTTTCATTTGCTGCAGAGTTTAATTGGGGGCTAAGTGAGCTCCACCAAAGAAATATATTTCTGTACAGCAACAGTCCCACTTTATTCAAAGCTGAATCACTTGTAGGTTTCATTCCCTGACTCCAAGTTAGATTTTTGTATATTCTAGCAACAACTGAATCCTTTTGTCAGTTTATTTGGAAAAGCCACCTCATTTGAAGGCTTGTTTGTTTTCCCCACTTTCCACGTCTTCTCAGTGTTAATAAAGCTTGGCACTTTGTCCTTCTGGAACAGTCATGTGCCTTCTATTACCATAGTAATACAATGGTATTAATGCCATTTACAAGCCCAGCCATAATGTTTTAGTTATTCACATACCATTCACTGGAAATACAACGGCTCCCTCATTTTCAAAAAGTACTGCTTGCAAATTGAGTATGCAATGCAATTAAGTGATTGTACTTGGTGTTAAGTAAAATTCCTTATAGAATCAGGCTATAGAATTGAATTTACATTACTTGTTGAATCACCTGATAGGTAATTGTCAGAGGTGGCAGTTTAGGAGTTCCGAGCCGATAAGCTTAGCGTGGTAGTGTACTGAGAAGCATGGTACAGGCTTGCCAAGGCATGATCAACTGCAAACTGCAACTACAGTTCAAAAGGCTGACCCAGTCTGTTTTGGTAGTGAAATATTCATTTCAGAATAAATCATGTCAAGCTTAGTTACAGGTGTCATTCAAATGTTTCACGCATGTTACTGAAACAGGAAAAAATCAGGATTTATAATTGTTATACAGGCTGACATTATACGTTCATTCTATATGTGCTGCTGATATCATGGCATGATAGTTCATTAAATTATTCAATGCTTTGCTCCAAGCTGAAGGGAGTCAATGAATAAAAAAAAAATCCTTAGGTTCTAATTTGTTCTGTTTGTCCTTGAAAAGTACCATTGTGTTTCGAAATGAAAAGGAAAGGCCTCTATACAACAAGCCTTGGATTATAATTACATGCAGGGTTATCCCAGTAGGTTCTCCCAGGCTAATTGTCTATGTATTAAATTACCTAGAAAGAATGTCGGCAAATTCTAAGGTTTCAGTCCAAACATTTGTCAAGACCTGTTTGTTGCTGCTTGACAAGCCAGCGGTGGGAGTCTCCCTTTTGAGGTTAAAGATGGCAATACAGTATGTCAGCCTACTGTTATAATCAGTACTCACTCAAACAGGCACCAAATTATACAACGAGCATCAAAAGAGATGTATCACTATTATAACACATTTAATAAAAAAAAATAAGGTATACAAATGATGGACATTGACTAAATGTTTTTGGTTTCTTTTTAATCACTCGATCATTCATCCTTGACCATGACACGTTGGAGTGACTGAAGCATATGCACTTAATCACCTAATTAGTGAGACCGTTGATTTGACACTGGATATGGAGTGATTTCAGCTGTTGAATTGCAAGCAATAAAGAATCAGAGAAAAAAACAATATGCCACATCTGTCAAGAGAGCAGCGCCTTCATGCAATCGACATGTTGGAGGCTGGACTTGGGCAGCGTACTGTGGCTCGCTGTCTTGGGTACTCACAGCCAGCAATTTCAAACCCTGGCAATCCCCCATATTGGTCTGTCTGAGACAGTGACTGTCCGGTATATATATATATATATATATATATTATATATATATATATATATATATATATATATATATATATATATATATGCTGACAAAAAGATGACAGCTGTAGTAATTTTTGTTCAATTCCCTTTTATATTTCATTGTTAAGCTATGGCAGGGTTTTATGAATGGCATTGATACCATCTTGATGCTGTAGTAATAGTAGGCATATAACTGTTCCAGAATGACAAAGTGCCAAGCTTCATTCACAGCCAAGGGTCAAGGAAACTTGCAGCTGAAACAAGATTTGTCTTTTGATTAAGCTGAAGATCAATTTCTACATTCCTTCCCATAAAAGAAAAAAAACAAATGAAAAAAGAAAGAATTATCTCAGAATTTTATATGGAAAATAGGGGAGCTCCTGTCAACGGGATACAGATGAGACGCACCCAGAAGAATCTAGCACCTGTTTTATTCAGGGTGCACCTGCTAGCGAGGAATGAATACACTGTCTGAAAGACATGAACCTGGTCAACAACACCGTACTGGGGAAGCACGCAGAAAACAGAAACAATGCCAGGAATCCATGGGACGCAATACGCGATTAGATATTTGATATATCAATGTTTAAAAAATGTAAAGTGATAAGCGGAATATAAATGTACAACTATAGAGGAATTGCAATACTATGTATGAAGCTATTTATTAATCTGATTTTATTGCTTCAGATACTTCCACATATAGCCCATGAGGTGAGTAGTCCTTAACCACATTTAATATCATTCACCTAAAGTAATACAGTACATCTCCTCCATGACCTGGGGTTACATTGTCACTCTTAAATAAGCACAGTAATTACACAGATGGGTGTGTAGTTACACAGCTGCAGTTCATGTTTATTAAAGTCTTTTGTAATAACAATGTAATATGTACACATCTTGTTGCTACTATGTACTAGTTTAATTGTGTATTTACAGATCCCTATTGCAGTGTGTTACCAACATATGTTGCATGCATATATATATATATATATATATATATATATATATATATATATATATATATATATATATATATATATATATTTTTTTTTTTTTTTTTCAACAGGAGTCTGTGTTGTTCTTCAGATAAGTGGCTGTTCCTTTAATTCCACATGGTACACTGGAAGTGTTCTTTAAACACTGTGGCGTAAGTTTATTAGCAAACAGAGTTCAAAAACAAACAAAACACAAAACAAAGCCCAGTCCTTCTTTGGGCACTAATTAAACAGGTTAACAGTAGTCCTATCTAATGCAGGGCAGGATAAGCTTGTTCCCCAGTTTAAAACCATTCCAGAAATAACCTAATCCAAATCACCATCAAGCACTTTCCTTGTCAAAACCTGTACCTTTGTTTCTTTATCAGAAAATCCTTCTTTGTCCAACATACTTTTCCACTGACTATATATGTGTGTGTGTGTGTGTGTGTGTGTGTGTGTGTGTGTGTGTGTGCAATAGTAACGATATTCAAGAGCAGAAAACAAATGGCTTACTCCTTGCCACCGTAGTTGTTACAAGTTGGAGGGAGTACAGTATTGTGATACTATTCCTGTGTCATTAGAGTATGACTGGTACATCACAATTCACACTAGGGGTCTCCAACCCTGGTCCTGATGAGTTACTGTGGCTGCTGGTTTTTGTTTCTACCAATCTCTCAGTTACTTAATTGAACCAATTATTGGCTTAATTAGTCAAGATTAACATGTGTTCCAGATCTTTAGCCACTGATGATGTAAAGACCCCTATAAAACCTCCAGGACTGGGGCTCTCCAGGACCAGGGCTGGATAACCCTGCTTTACACTAAGTGGAATATATGACCGTATGATAAATGAGGGTATAGTATATAAGCACAATTTCTGTCTATTGGTATGGGTTTGCGTAAATAAAGGCTATATACCAGCGATGATAACATCTTATTTATTTTTTGCTACCTATGCTTCAATCATATCAGTGAAGAAGATTTTTTCAGAGGTATCATTTTCATATTTAGGAGGTAAGAGCTTTTTATTTCTCAGCAGAACCATGCTGGGACCAGTCTTCGCAGTGGTAGACCCCAAATTAATGCAGTTCATTGGGAGGTCACGTATAAACATGACCCCCTCCTCCTGCTCAGGTTAGCAATATAGTGTGGGCTTTTTATGCAACTTGGTTTTGTCTAAAATAAATCCTTTTTTTTTTAAAAAAACATGGCCATTAAGACTTGCCTTGAAATAAATGTCACAGTTCTGTCAAAGTTATGAACTCAGATTTAGTGTTAAATCAAGTCTTTAAAAAAACAGAAATAAACATTAAAGATTTATAAGAAACTAACACTGCTACAATTAATGCTAGGTTTGAGGTATAACTGTCAAACATTGCAGCCTGTTTGTTGCTACTGGGGACTGATAAGGATCCAGACTGTAACATCGTATCAATCAGTTTATCTCTTGGTTTTGTTTTTGTTAGTTCTAGCTCCAGCCTGTAGGTAGGTTGAAGGCCCACCTCATTTTTTTTTCATACTTTATTACACAATAATAATAATAATAATAATAATAATAATAATAATAATAATAATAATAATGTTCCTTGTTTAATCTGAAGGTAAGGTTTATGTGTAATATAATCAGCACCCTGTTATAGCACTTTCATCTTCATAGCAGGGGGCTTTATGGTCGGCTAGTCATTGTAGTCCATGAGGGGGGGAAGGAGAGATAGTTATCCATCAGGCAGAGGGTTTTGTGTAGTTCTCTTGAAGTAACATCTTCTGATTATTTTTAAAAATAAAGAAGACAAAGTGTGTTTTAATAAACAGTCTACACAGAGGCAACTAATGCACACTAATACATACTAATGAACCTCAAATGATTGTGAGGTGATGCTCAATTAATCAGACCTCCTCTTTTTGGGGTCCAAAAGAAGATTAAAACCTGCGGCACCCTGTTTACCATGTTTAATTTACAATTGGGTCTTTGATGTGACGAGTAGAAAGGATTTGCACCTGCAAAGTAGAAAGGGCTTTGAACAGATTGCAAACATCTCGCAAACACTTCATCTCGGATTTCAAGCGGCAGGCTCCATCAGCGCATTGGGAGCCTTGATGATATCTTTGTGTGCTTTTGACTTCTTTTGATTAATAAATGCAAACACATTTCTTTTAGTAACCTCTGTAGCAACCTTTGCATAACAATGAGGTACAGCGGGAAGTGATGCACTCCCCCCAATCCCCCACCTCCGCGAGAGAGAACGGAAAGCCATGTTACTCTGTTCATTCAATAGAATGCAAACTAACTTAGGTGTACCTTAATTAGCTGTTGCAATACTAAAGAAGGGGTCATCTCTTGACACGTTACTTAGTGCAATTTATGACGGTCCCATGTCTCAGACAACCCTTACAGCATGCCTAGGGGAATTTTTCTTTAGGTGATTGGCAGGACCATGTCTCCTGACAGCCACCTGTTCAGTCTTCATCTCCTCCTCTTGAATCATTCCTCGCAGCAATACAATAAGTTGGTAAGAATCAGAGAACATTCACACAACTTGCGGTTGCAGCCTCAAGTGATCCACATGCCTACATTTTATAAACTGTAAAAAAAAATTACAATGAGAATATTAGGCCACCAGGTTTAGTATTAGGCGTCAGGACTGAATTGTCACATTTTCATCACTATTTAAAGCTTTTTTGATTTAAACAGGCATTTTAACACAACTCTTATAATCACCTTGGCTATTCATTAAGATAAAACCAGATCCCATTGGATTTGCTAATAGAAGGTAACAATTAAGAAGATAAATAAACCTGTGACAGTTTCTTCTTTAAAAGAAACATGGGACACATTCCCCCTGGAAGCTCTCCGTCTAAATATATTATCAGAATCAGAGTCCTGGTGCACTGTTAACAGTCGTATGCAGATGTCAGACCTTTCTTTTTTCTTTGTATAAATACAATATGCAAACTGTAGCTTATCAGCAAAATAAGCAGGTTTGCCTGGCTGTCTAATATTCAGGAACCTGCACCAGCAAATGACAGCTCCCATAATTGACTTCTATTGCCCGATTTTGTACTAGTAATGAAGTTGGGAATGTAACATTTCTTTCATTACCTATTCATTAAAGATATGACTTGGAAATAGAGTTGCCATGGAGATGACTCGGAGAATTCTGAGCACATTATGAAAATGTCACTGTTTACACTGGCGTTGAGATAACTGATGGATATTTTAGTAGCTGGTCTTTTAGGTGACTTATAAATCACATGCACAGAATGCAAATGGTTTACCCTCCAATGTTCAGATGTTTGTTTATGCTGTGTGCATTTTAGTTACCGTTGTCACAAATAACAACAGCCAGCAGTCTTTTCAAAAAGCATTTAGAAGTATGTCCTCTCCTGCAGTAACCAATGCTTTAAGACACAATTTCATATTTCAATGACCAGCACGTTAACTTCACAAATACAAAGTTTTACCTGATTTATTGGGCAATTTGAATTAAAGCATCACAGCAAGCCAGCCAGTATCTTTGGTGTAACTGTTAGAGTGTTTAAATTAAACGTTGCTGTATTAATAAACTACAGGAATTCATTCTCGAGTAGGATTAACAGAAAACATGTTGGTTCAGCGTGGCTAATGAAAAAATAATCAACAGGCACTTTCTGTGTCCCATTCTCCTCCATGGCGCTTGACAGGTGCATCCATTGAGAAAAAGCAAAGGCGATTATTTTGTTTACTGTAGCCATAGAGAATGCCTGAAACATAAATTGTGAGTGTGAGGCTCAGACTTGACCCTTATACCAGCAGCACAGTGTGCTAGAAGCAGCTTTGAGCTATAGTGTTTTATCATTAGGGGATGAGGGGAGGAGCCAAATTACTTGAAGAAAACAAGGAAGAGGTTTTTTGAGTATTCGTTGCTATTGTTTTTAGCTGCCAGTAGTTTTGTTGCCACTACCAAAAAGATGTTGTGATTTGTTTTCAGAGTTCAGACACGACTTTGTTCATTCTTTACTTGATAAAATGAGGTTCATTCAATAAAGTAAACTTTTAAAAAATGTTTTATCAGGTTCATTCCAGTGCCCTTGGTTTCCTGCACCATTTCCAGAGCCAGGTTTAGGCATTCTTTTTAGGGCAGTGGGTTCCTGTCCTTAGTCCCAGTACATCATGAACACTTTCCAACCCATTAGTCTTGCCATTGCTTCCTGTAAGATTGAATCTACCCCTAATTGATACCATTTCAGAATGCTACCTATCATCTAATAAATCATCCCATCTAACCATTTATGGTTAACTTACAAATTATACACAAGTTAACCATGATGTTGTCCATCTCCATATCATAACAGTGCCCCAAGATGAGCTTGCTTTAATAGTTCCTTTTAAAACTGTCCACACTCTATATAAAAAAAAAAAAAATTCTTTCAGCACTAACTTGTGCTTTTATTTCAAATCCGAGTCTCTAGAAAGAATATTAAAAACTGCTGTTACTAAAATATGTTTTTGTTCTTTGGAGGAGACATCAGGTCAAAGTTGCCAGGAAGGAGAGAGCATTTCAAGGTCATCTGATGCTCTAGTATATTCAGATGCCATCATTGTGGGTTGTGAAGAGTCATCTCCTTTTTTTAATCAAAAGATATTTATAATGGGGGGAGGGGTCATAATTATTTCCCACACTATATACACAAGCAATGCATTATATTCCTAATGGCAATTAAACTGTGTATGCCCTGTCACATTTGGTAAAGACATTTTAGAGTAATCCAGGAGGGTAGAACAGAGCAGCCACTATCACTGCTACTTTTGTACATATTTCTGCCCAAGGCACTACTACACATTTATGTGAGAAGCACAGCAGTAACCTTTGCAAAAGCTTTCTTTCTTTCTAGTTTTTAACTGACTCATAGACCCAGTGTCAGACTAGAATTGATAGGTAGCATTACTTCAAATTGGGAGTGAAATTTTAAACAAGGGTTTAAACTAACAAAAGTAATTGGAAGAAACATATACACGTCTATGTACTGCCCACCAAACATAATGATCCAGATAATTCTATTCTGTCACCATTACACAAGAGAAAAGTATTGAAATACCTATATAGAAATAAACTACTGTGTCCCTGAACTGTGTTAATATATATATATATATATATATATATATATATATATATATATATATATATATATATATATATATATATATATATATATTTTTTTCCCCTGAAACAAAGGACAGCATCAATCTCTGGAAAAATGTTTGTTTAATGTTCTGCTTGGTTTGTGCGTTGTAGTGTTAACACACATCTAGATGAGGCTTTGTTCCACTGCAGTGCAAGCTAAATTAAGGACGTAGATCCGAAAGGCATTACTTGTGCAGAGTCTGTTATGTGAAATGTAAAATGAAGCCCCTGTGCTAAAAGGCAACACCAGCCAGTCTCAGTAGTCCTTTTAGGATTGGATTGGATGTAATCAAATTATTGGGTCCCCTCAAAATCCAATTTAAACAGTTCATCTTAGCATCTTTACTTTGCAATATATTGGACTCATGACTTTAATCAAGCTGTAATTATCTGGCATATTTAGAAAGCAGCAGTAATTAAATCATGCACATGCCAATTTCAGAATTAGGTATCTCTAAATTATCATTGATCATAAGGGAAAGGTTCACTATTCCTTGGTGTTGACTAAACCAACTACTATATATATATTATATATATGATTATATATATATTATATTATATATATAATATATATAGATATATAGGTTGTTTAACAAATTCCTTGAACAGCATATATATTGTTATTTATTTCACATAACTGTATTTCTTTTTTAGAGATAATTAACGGATGCAAGTTAATAGGTCATGCTATTAAATGTCTTAAATTTAGTTTTAAAGTGTTGAGGCTTAACACACTTTCCTGCAAAGCAATTAGTGTAAGCCGTAAAGCCATTCATATTTGTAATAAAATATAAATATCAATTTAAAAAATAGATTGAACTTGATTTATTATTTTATGTATATATGAGCAAATGTTTATCAATTACGTATTAATATCTATATATATATATATATATATATATATATATATATATATATATATATATATATATATATATATATATATATATATATATATATATATATTATATATATTTTAACATCGGCATTGATAATTAAAGACTAATCCAGACTATATAAACTTGGAAATGAGTAAACTAATATAGTTGACTATCTTGATGATAAAACATTGTATAAATTATACAGGAAAATGAATATTTGGACTCACAGAAGCAGCCAAGCAAAAGCTTAATATTTTCATACAATATTCTCTGATTCCACTAGCTATAAGTGATTTTAATAGTTATGGATTTCCCTTATTTGCATAGAATTCAAGTTTACTCTAATGCTGTGCCCTTGATCTGTTTAATTTCATTTAAAATGGAGATACACCCTGTCACAAGAGGAAATAGGCTCTGCTCAAGAGAGCAAACTTGATTTTATATTGCCTACCTCACAGGAGTTAAACTGATAAAAAAAAAATCCCATTAAACACAATTCCATTCAGCATGGGCAAGCGTGTTACTGCAGAAAGCATTGCCATGACATAAAAAAATAACTTCAAACACAGCCCAGAGATAAAAAATAAATAAATTCTCAAAAGGTAGTGAACATTACAGCTGTAAGACTCGATGAAACAAGATCTCATTCTTTTTTTCTTTTACTATATGCTTCTATGTTTATATCTTCTACAATATCTTTCAAATGCAATGCCATACGACTGAGATACAGTCAATCGAAGCATATTAAGAAACCTACAATATTATAGGTTCTGTTTCTGTAATATGTAGTCACCGGATACATAGTTGCTTTTGTAAAGATGCCATTTATTTGTCGTCATGCACTCGTTTTGATCTTAGTTTGAATTGGGGTGTTTGGTTTCCCTGACTAGCAAAGTTTTTTTTTTTTTTCAGGCAGCAAGATTGTCTTCTACAACCAATACTGCTTGCCACTGTTCTAATGTAATGCCCTCACAAATTCTCGCCCCAGGCAATTTTCTCTCCACTTCCCATCAGTTACACCATCTTTAGTTTATGTACGACAAACACACAGGCAAAGTGCAGATTCTAAAAAGAGAGCAGGTATAATATTAGAAGAAAAGAATACAGTTTCATGGTGGTAGTGGAGATTGAGTGATTCTTGTTTTCACAAGGGCCAAAGGTTGCCTGTCACTGAACATTCAATCTCCTCGGACCGTGTCTCATCCCGGGGTGTGTGTTTTGAGAAGGTTACATTGAGCACTGCTGGCATTCTTCCAGACAGCTCTTCCAGAAAATATTTGCAAATAACTTGACATGCTGTCAGCTAGCAGGCTGCAGAGCAAATCACATAATGCGCTGCACTAATGGATTTTTCATGGTTTGGAGCTGTAAGTAAAGTTCGTATTTGTTTGGTTTTGGATGCTAAAGATTTCTTTAATTGGGTGTTGAAGCCATACTCTTTTTCCCTTCTGGCATTGATACTTGCCACAACTAATCCAGAGGACCATGTGTAAAGACACCATTTAGATATGAGGCTGCAGAAGTAATTGAAGGTTCTTACAGATTCAAAACAAGACTCTGTACAGCCTGGAAATGTGCTGAAGCATCATGAGAAAAAGCAGAGGAGCATATAGAATATGTTCATATAAGTAAATTCATATGTTATTATTATGAAGATGGTAGTTAATATCTATTCAGGGCTATATGTGATCATACACATTATGTTTGGTGGTGTCTGAGTACAGTACGTATCTTGAATCAGTGTTTCAGCAGGGTGTCTTTGTTGGAGAGCTTAGGTGTTGGAGAGTCTTTTTAGCAGGAAAAATCATGCAAGCGAAGCCAACATTTTTTTTTTAGGAAAAATAACAGGTACAATTTCTCTACATTTCTAGTTCTGGTTAGTAGCTTGAGCAATGTTTTGTGTGTGTTACATATATATATATATATATATATATATATATATATATATATAGATATTAATATATATATATATATATATTATATATATTATATATGTGCGGTACCAATAGTTTCTGAGGATTTTGTACACTAAAACATGTGTACTAGAAATCTGTTGCCCATAAAGTCTGGGGTAAACCAGAAAAATCAGGGAACAAGTAAAGCTGACAAGATGGATAGAACCTATTTTATTAACATTAAGAATGGATATTCTTTTAAACCACTTAATGCATTATCTCGTTGCCTGAGCACCATGCATTCTGTTGTCTGCTTGCCATGAATAAATAAAAATAAAAATAATGGCGCAATCACATGAGGCCGTGTCAAGCAGCAAAGATTTTGTGCAGATTCAGATTCTTTAATGATGTTCAGTTTGTGAAGACTTTGGGCTTCCTTTTTATTCAAGTAAAAAAACTTGCCCTTTAAGTTAATCGACTTGTATCCGTCACAGCTGACATTTAATGGAGCAGGAGTTGCACACGGTAGAAAATGTTACAGAGACAACAGGTGCTGTTTGCTACATTATTCAATCAAAAGAGACCAGGAAATCATATTTGCTGAGTGTTCTCTTATGACACAGTTGATTTCATTGTATGCTTGGTCATGATAAATTCCTCCTGCCTTTGGAACACTGTGTTATGGATGCATCTAATATCATGGCAGTGTGTAACAGTTTCCATCCCTTTTATATCCAGAATACCAGCTATTACCCTTCATAATCTGTCCACTGGGAATGTCCCCAGTGAGTAACTCAGCAAAAGCTCTGCTTGCAGGGCAGGCTTGGCCCTGACCTCCAGGGTTCAGTAGCTTGATATTAAACATGGCTTCAGTTCCACCCTTGGTCCTCAGTCCTTATTGGTTTATGGTTTGCAAAGTGATATTTCAATTGGGCATTTTAAAATTTGATCAAATTGATTATAATATGTCCCATGGCTGTTCCAAATGTTTAGAATATTTATTTTCCTGACATAATATTTAATAAAAGGTTTGAGGAATATCTTAGAACAATGAATGTGAGTACTTAAGAGTCAAAGGATATCACTTTCCCACCTTAAGGGTGTATTTACAAAAATTACAGCAGGATCAATTATGGTAAAAATATAGTAAAGTGTAGAAAATAACCATGTACATTTACAATGGCACATGTTTATAAGCTTAACATCCTATCGCAACCTTACCCTCTGATACATCCCTTCAAATTTGATATCAAATTAATCAGCAGGCTTTTCTCTTTTAGAATCCATGCATAGTTTTGCATTTTGAAAAGGTCAGTTTTTGAGATTCCTGCCAGAAAAAAAAATCAAGCAAAGGCCCCCCTTGTAACTAACTGTTTGATCCCACTCAGCCAAGAGTTATTATTCTCCTGCCAATTCACAATACCTACAGTTCATGTCATTAAATACCCCGGCCAGCTGTGGATTGTATGTTTTTTGTTACGTAGCCAGATAGTTTTAAAACAATGATCTTTGAAACATTTGCAAAGTACTCGTGCCCTGTTCTGTAGAACTAGCAGAGAAGCTGAATTATGATATTTTTCTACAGAAATGTGTTTTTTAGACATTAGAGAGCAGGATAATGAATGCTGAAGAGTCATTTGGATCAGGGCAGGTCGAATGGCATCCTCTCGTTGGCAGCTGTTCTGTTGTTTACGGTCTAATAATCACTGAGATGATCATGTGATTTATCATGTTATGTTATTAGCATTGGTAAAAGCAATACTATAATTGTGAAGATTTACTTGAATAAATATAGTGCATATAGTACAAAATACAATCAGCCCAGATGTGCTATGATGTCAGAAGCAGATCAGGAGTAGAAATTGGTGTTAACTTGTTAAGGGCTGGAAACCAAGCAGCTGTTTTAGCACACACATAGACATTAGAAGCAGCCAGTGTTATCAAGTCTCCTATACAGCAACCAACTTTGATAAAGTGGAAAGCAGCGGGTGGATAAACATAGACAAAAAGCTGCTTCAGCAACCTGGGCATTGATTTTGTTTGTAATGTAAATCTTGGGAATCTTACAAAAGTGGCATTTCTTTAAATCTGACAATAGAATTTAATGGCTGCATTATTGATTTCCCACTAGGGCTGTATATTTATCTGCTGCAACAATAAGAATAAACATGCTAATATAGAATGGCAAACTTTAGATTTGTTTGGCATTGTTTTAATTTGGTGGCCGGTTAAGTAACGCGCCGGGTTGTGTCTTTAAGGACAGACTCTGCTGTGTTTGTTGTATTTCTGTTTTTTAATCGTGTTTGAAGGAGGCAGAGCTCAGACTGTTCCTAAGGATATATAAATATCACAGAAATTCCCTTCTTCCGGGGATCTGTTGACACTGCGCTGACAGCACAACAATATTTTTGCTTCTTGTTCAGCACAAATTACTGACAACTTGACACAGGAGACCGAACTCTGCACTGCCATCCCCAAACAATAAACCACACTCAGAAATATGTACAGAAAAATACAATAGAAAAACAAAGGCTATGCATTCTCATCAGGTTAAGCAATACTGATATCTGTACATGTTATGCAACCTTGTTCCTTAGTTAAGGGTTGCAAAATCTTCAAGGCTTACAACTGTCAGTACTATCCATGAAGGGCTTGAAGAGTCCTAAAGAAGAGCAGACCTCCCAGGGAGTTACTGTGTTGGAAGTGTTTCTGTAGCAAAGCCTATGAGATTCTCCAAAATCAAGGGTCCGTTTTGGGTTTTGTATTTATTTTTCCAGAGGGGAACGACAGTCCTTATGCACGTTCCAAATTCTGCGTGACCACATTTATGTTGCTGCACGTTACTCTAGAGAGTTAAGTGAAAGTCAACAGCTAGGATATTGGTCTGGAACAAGCTGATGGTTTTTGTTTTTGTGTTTCTTAGAAAAAAAAAGAGGTTATGCAGGTTCTGTTAATAAAACAAGGCTTGTTAACTTGTTCGTGGAAAATGGTCTCCTGGTTTATCTGCTTGAATTTGTAAAAACACGACACAGAGTGAAGGTAACCTTGGTGACACTTCGACTGTGAGGAGGTTATGATAAAAGCTTGAAAAAATTTAAGCCAGCTATCATCCACGTTTTGAATGAGGACCCTAAACATGTAGTTGCCTTGTAACTACACAGCTGTGTGCATTGTTGTTATGCTATTGTATTGTTATTACAGTGTAATTATGTGTTAATAAGAGACTTTTAATTTGAAGAGAGGCTGTGAAGTGTTATAGCCCTCAAGACACTGTAACCATAAAACAATATGGAATGAAAAACACTGGCACACGAAAACAAAGTAATATCCCTCCACCAAAGCTAAAAAACACACCCAGGTTATCAAGAATGCATTTTAAGGTATTTTTTTGTGATTTGCAAATTAATGTGTTTTGCATTATTGGGCCTGTTTCACAGAACTTTAAGGACTGTTTTAAGGAAAGTTTGTTTAAGGAATGTTTATTTTAAACAATATTTTATAAATAGTCCTTCGGAAGATGAAGCAGTACTTTAAAATATGAAACTAAACTTTTAGCCTGTTCTTAAATAGTTGAAAAATGTTTCATGAACTGCAAGATTTCATTTCATTATTTAAAATGGGCTTTAAAATAGTTCTGTGAATAGGTGACATTAATTCTGAAAGCATAGCCCAAAATGGTGCTTTCAGCAAAAACATGTTTTCCAATATTTACATTAAAATGAGTTGTCCAGGGTATCATTGTTTTTTTCATTTACAGTATTCAATTTACTCAGGGAAGCACAGTCTGGTTCAAAATTCCTACTTCTTCAGAATAAAGCTTCAATTTACATCTCATAGGAAACATATATATCATACATCATCTGGAGAGAAATAAATTATGGCATATAAAACTTTAATAAAAGAAAGAAAGACGTGAACATGGCTACGTCTTGTACAATGTGCAAACTCTGTTATATAATGACTCCTTGCTTTCATAGGTTTTGCAATTTTTACTGAGAGGAGTAAACCTATTATTTATTTGATTTGATTTATTTTACAAAATATTTTAAAAATCCTTTTTAACTATAATTGGTGTTTTTCTTTTCAGATTAAAGAGCTAAAAACATTCAAATCATTTCTAAAGAAAACTAAAAGCATGCAAAGTCTCATCCTACAAAAGTGTACTGTTGGTTACTATGGTAAAAACGTTGTGTAACTCAAATCCCATTACATTGTAGTTGAGGAATAGGTGTTTTTTTTCCACAGCAGGTTTTCTAAGTATCTCTGTAAAGACATAGACTGCAGCCCCACACACAGAGATAAGTATCTCATTAATTAGAGATATTCTAGAGGCCACAGGCTCAATTGTAACTCATTAAGCTCAGAGTTTAAGCCTGAAGTGGCTTGAACTGTGTTGCAATCACAGGTCTCACTTTATCTGTTATACATGTATCGAAAAACATGGAAAATAATGGTAGACTGAAGAATGAATTCACAAACTAACCATGTTCATGTTTTATAAGTGTATTCAGGAGCGTAACCAGGGGGAGTCTTGATACCAATATGAATTAAGAGATGTCTGACCTGACATAGAAGCTGTATTTACTGTAAGTTAAGTTAATAATATGTAAATGTGTTTCCACTGCTTTGCTGTGCCATTCGGTGTCTTCTAATACCATGAATATTATGAAGTGGTCTGCTTTGGGGAATAAATAGAGCAATTTGATTGATAATGTGCACTGCCCTTTTTGGGAGGAAGAAAACATGCTATTTTTCATAATTAGCGGCTGAATGTTTGAGTGCTGTGGTGCAGCCTTTAGCAAACCATTCTTCTGTTTCCATATTGATGCAAACTAAAATATTACACACCCTCATTACTCTGACACTGCACATCTTTAAACAGTCAGCCTCCAATTATATATTCATAGCAAACAAAATTACCTCAATTTCCTTTTTTCGCTGACAGTTGACAGTATAAAATGTACAACAACAGGGCTAATCATCCTGATTCTGGAGAGCTCTTTGGAGAAATGCTTATTAGATACTGCTAAGTAAACAGCTGGTTTTGAAGTTGAGAATGTGGAGTGGAAATTGAAACCATAAATAAAAATAAGAAGAAAAAAAGTCAAACACAACAGTGGTGCGTTTCGTTAATACAAATAGCACTGTGCACGAGTCAATCAACCACACCAGACTGGGAGTCTGAGACACACAGCTGAATGGGAAATTAGAAAGCCATAAATAATATCAAGCCAGAAAACTAGACTGCTAGGGAGACTGCCCTGGCTTTGTGCAGTATTAGTCTTCTCGTTGAGTGCTTTATCGTTTCAGGTTACATTTGGTGCTGTTTCTCATTGTTTATGTTTTTACCACATGTGCTCTCTTCCCAGTATATGTGTCTGTCTGTGCACTGGAAACAATGGGCTTAGTATTTAATTTGTTTTTGCAATAATGGAAATAATGCTCTACATTCCTGATGGGTAACAAATCCTTAATGAATTGGGCCCCAAATCATCAGGCTTTTCAATGATTTAACATTTAACCCTCTCCCTAGCAAGATTAAGGGGCTCTGATTTGGGGGATTAAAATCAGGTTACATTTTATATAAATACACATAAGTTCTTTCTTTCTTTCTTTCTTTCTTTCTTTCTTTCTTTCTTTCTTTCTTTCTTTCTTTCTTTCTTTCTTTCTTTCTAAATTTGCCAAGCTGATTTTGAGTAATTGTAATGTTGTAAATGTGTCAGTCTGGCCCTGTTTAAAATATTTAAAACATTTAAATGCCCTATGTGGATATCAATATAATCATAAACGCACAGCAAAAGAAAACTATGTTAGGAGAATGTTGCTGTTGCAGCCCAGGACTGTAAATGACTACAGAAAAATTGACAATTACATGCTGTCTTATTTTAGCAGGCAATGGACTTGGAAATTGTGGAGAAAAAAAAATTAAAAACAAAAATACCATTATTTTTTCATTATGGTTGGTAACATGGTTTCAGTTTCTGCGGCATGTATATGATCTTTGAAATCTTGTGTGGTCAACTGACTAGAAAACAGTTAGAAAATTAGTAACCTAAGTCTTCTTTTGGTTCTTTCAATTTTCAGTGCTTTATTATTCCTAATTGGATAAATTCTTTCCAATTTGGAACATTTATGATAAGGTTACCCTTTAATCTCTTCCCTACGTTCTGCAATCACATTCACAGGCTATATTACTGCATTTGAAAAAAGACAATGACATTTAACGACTTCCCTTTTTGCATTGACAAAAGATTCATTTATATGCAGGTGTCATCTTTTTATATTGAACAAGAAAAAAGAAAGTCAGCCATCTATCCTTCAAAAGCTTTAACGTGATTAATAACTAAATGTCCTTGCTTTCGTTTGCGATGGAAGCGACTTAACCTTTTGGTTTAATTTCTTACCTCACCTCCCCTCCACCCTTGCTTTTATAGCAGTGTTTTGGTGCTCAAGCAACATGATAGCACAGGCTGTATTATTACACAGCGCATTATTTTAAACTTGCATGCATGCATGACCTTGACCTAGCCACTAGGTCTAGATTTACTTGCAACTGATTTTCAAAGTGCCCAATTAAAGACTTCATTTAGAGCAGTTGTAGAACAGCCCTGCAAGACTCAAAAGGGTTATTGTCATTTCAACTTTGTGTCAATATTATCTTTGATTAAATTGTAGGATTCGATGTGCTGCTTTAAATCATGGACTGTTTGATTTCTAATGGTGCGTATGTCTTTTCAGCTTGCAAGCTACTGGTTTCTTAGTTTTGGATCATGGTAAATAAGTGGCGAATAAAAAAAAAAAACTGTTGTACATGTTTTTAAAGTATGAAGACTGTATTTAAAAAAATAAACCAATATAATGGGTTCATTTTGACAGCAGCAGCATTGTTTTTACCATAGCCACCCCCTAGGCCCATTGTCTACCTTTTAAGAGCTTCTCCCCATGTAATCACCCAGTTTTCATGATTTAATTGGTTTACTGACATTCAACTTTGATTCAACTGAGATGTATTAACAACTATAATAGACTGGCACACACCTGTTGCTTTGGAAACAAGTTGTTGCATATGTAGCCTGATGTTTAAATCATAGCTGAAAACAATTATCAAGAGGACATGGCTGTATTCTATTTGTCACTGTGAAGGTTTGCTACCTATCTCAACACAAGGTGCTATTTATTTGTGATTGAGGGTGGTGAACTTACAATACAGTAATTTATACAAATGACTGCTGTAAGCCAATTAGGGTTCCTCATACAAAGACATGCCAGCACTACAACAGTCACATTGTAAAGCACTTCTCCCTTCACCAATTGACATATTGCTTTCCAGATACTGTTGTGTATGTGTATGTATATATATTAACACATCTTTGTCAAGGGAAAGCGTGTTGGCAAACAAGATACTTAAAGGCTATATTTGCATCATGAGCCATTCGAGAAAAGGCATAATACCACAGCAGTGATGTCAAAAAGTGATAATTCCTCTACTTGAACTTTGACCCATTCGACTCCTCGAGACTATCACTTTCAATTCAAACACAAAATGTCTCATTTTCAAGACTAGACAGCATCCACAGTACAGAAATGTTCATTAATGATCAGCAAAATTAGAATACCTTAAAAAAAAAGATGTAAATCTGATAAATTTGTATCTCAGACAAACTGGAGAGGAACAGGAAATTAAAACAAGGCAAAGGCAAATAAAGCTTAAGCACTAACAGATAATGACATAGAACATCTGTACAGCACTGAAACACTAAGTTTAAAAAAAAAAACAACTGTACTGCTGAACCCATAGAACATCTGTACAGCACTGAAACACTAAGTTTAAAAAAAAAAAACAACTGTACTGATGAACCTCATCTTCTTTAATATTACCATCACAAGGATACCCATGCATTATACAAAATAATAGATGTGTCTCTTCAGTGAGTTACAGGAAAACAATCCTCTCCACTCGGGTTTCTGTGACTCGACCTTCGGACTCGGAATTTATGACGTCACAGAAACCATAGATGGAATTATTTTCCTAACTAACTGAAGCCCATCTATTATATATCTCTCTATATATATAAGCCCATCTATTATATATATATATATATATATATATATATATTTTAACGGTGCAGGCTTCTCTTATGAAAATACAGTTATTTCAACTCAAAGTTCAGTTGATTCAGCTCTTGTACAATAATGTATTTAATCAGTTGACCAGTATCCATGTCAATCCCTGTACCAGTTTCTGGGTTTCTGTTTTACTACTCTGGTAGTGTTATCCTGTAAGAAGAAGAATAAATCTGGGTAATTGTGAAAAAAAGAGCCGAGGAATGGTATTTACTGGTTTCTTACAAGTTACTAGTTAGTATGTATTTTTTATTTTGTCCTTCTGACTGTCTATGTATTTTATTCACGTTATAAAGTTCTTACTATACTTACTGCAAAATAACATGAGCATTTATTTGTACACAGTCTTTAAAACAATAATTTTTCTCATCTTTTGGCACCTATATAGCTAGTCTTTCTGTCTCATTATTATAAGCAGCAATATAAAGATGTATATCTGCTCTAATCAAGGCCGACGTACACCTTTGCCATGAAGCCTCTTTAGTTTCTCCAAGCCTGCAAGATTACTTAAAATTTTCTTTCAACATCCAAATGAACTTTAGCATTTTCAGCCTGTATTCAGACAACCCCGAGATGCTTGTTTGTCTACACTAGTTAATTTTTTTCATAAAGACTTTTCAACGGTAAATACATTGTAAACACATTTCGATTTTTGTTTACGTTTTAAACACACATCATACGACTCTTGTCCAGATGAGGCATGAACATTAGCTCTAATCACGTTCATTAATTTTCTTCCTGTAAATCAGGGTCAGCACACGTTGCTTAATGAATTGGTTCACCCCATCAAACAGTCACTATGCTGATTTGTATGTTAGCATTGCTGAATTTCACTAAGATGGAGAATCAATACATTGGATGCTAGTCTGAATGCAGGGAAGATGCAAGACTTCTAAGAGGAACAGTATAAAGGAAGAATCAGGTACTTTATTGTTCCTAGTAGTTTCTTGCTAGATTTATACAGTTAAAATGATTTTACTCCTCTTTGCAACTGCTTAAAATAGTGTTGTTTATTACATTTGAAGACCAGGAACCTTCATTTAATGTTGTTTTACTGACAATGTAAGAAAGTGATGTCATGTAATGTAATTACAAACCTTGGCAAAATAGAAATAGTCTCAAAAAAAGTGGGAATTTCTATTTGTTTTTTACGGAGTCTATGGCCTTTAAAGAGTATTGTTTTGTTTAATTCCCAGAAGCTTTCATCCTTTCTCTTTCTTTCTTGAGTGTTCATACAATTTTTTATACAATTTAAATGATTCACTGAACTGCTTCACACTTTCCTGTGTTCTACTACTGCTCGCAATCATAATGATATCTTCTGTATCTTGTACTTGAGGTTACCATATTTAGGTTTTTTGTAATTGCTCTTATTTGAAATCGTTCTTATCCATTTATTGTACTATTACTACTTGCTCTTAATGGAATTTACTCTTATAAACAAATATGTTTAACTGCTCTTAGTCAAAATCGCTCTCAAACGTAATTATTTACTGTATTTTTTTTTTTATTTACTCTCATTTGAATTACTTTAGTACTGATTTTATTGTATTTTGTAACTGCTCTTATCTGTAATGTGATATTTTGTAATGTGATACTTTCTAAAAACTGTAAGTCGCCCTGGATAAGGGTGTCTGCTGAGAACTGAATAATAATAAATAATATAATAGCCATAAATCCCTGTTTCAAGTCGGTTTCAGTCATGGCAGGCAAGGCAGATCTAACTGTAGGTGTTTAGCTGGCAGACCATTCCCTATCCAAGATTGTGTTCCATGAGGAACAGTCTCAAAAGCAAATCTAGAGAACAGAATTGAGTGGATGTTTCCACCCGCTGCTTCCCTGGAGATATTAGATGCGGTAATCTTGTCAAACAATTTAAACACCTTGCAGATTTTTCACATTGAATCAGTGCCCTAAACTCCATCCACAATGTTAAGGCAGAGGTTTCTCATTTTTTCACCACCCCTGTAGTAAGTAATAGTATAGTTTTTTTCAATAAGTGTTACCATGGCTTTAGTTACATGCAGTGCACTGCAATGCTTATTGTTCATACTGTATGTGGTGATTCTGTAACAATCAGTTCATTAGCAGGGCTGTGAGTCGCTGGCCTGATTGCTGTTACAACAGACTCCCTCTTACAGATCATTATCACACACAGCATTGAGGCCATGACGGGTACACTTACAGTACGGTAGCAAAAGAACAAGAAAAAGCATAAATGCTGCTTTCTCCCTCAGGGGGATTAGTCATGTAAAAAATCGTGGCTCTAAGCCCCCCTGACAGATGCTAATGAAGTGATGTTTACTATTTTTATTTACTGCCTAAACAAAGATAAGACATGCTTCTCCAAAACAATGTAAACGCACAATCCAAACACATCCATTAAACCAGTCGCCAAATACATGACAGCTGTCTTCCAAGCAATCAAGTGGAGTGTCTCATTTGCATATTAATAAGAAAAGGGGGCTGTAGTCTTGGCACAAATTGCTGGTATCTTGAAAGAGGCTGCTGCTGACCAGCAGTTTAACTGTAGAGGCCCTTTTCCCATGAATACCTTGGTATGCTCTCTCTCTCTCTCTCTCTCTCTCTCTCTCTCTCTCTCTCTCTCTCTCTCTCTCTCTCTCTCTCTTTCTCTCTCTCTCATCCTCTCAAATCTCGTCTAGATATTCTGTGATCCTGCTAACAGAATTCCAGTGGTACATATCTATTTTGTACTGGAATTAAGCTTAACAACACCTAGAGGGTAAATACAATTAGAAGCTTCAGAGAAATACAGGGGACTGACAGCATATGTTTACAATGGAAATTAATAATCCCTCCTTTTCTCCCACTCTCCTTTTCATCAGTTCCCGATGCAAAAAACAGTGAGCCATAAAAAGAAATCCCCCATATATGTGTGTGGGGGGGGGGGGGGGGGGGGGTTACAGTCCATATGGTTCATGTATAAAATCAGTAAATCTATAGATTAACTGGTAAGTGTGTAGATTTAGCAGCTCGGTGGTCAATGTATAAAATAATTAAGGAGATGGAAGTTAACAATCTTTTTTACTTACATCCATGCCTGGTAATTCACAATACAAAATAATGTTTTGCTGGCAGAATGACGAAGCACACTGTATGATTCTCACTGCAATACAAACCCTGCGTGCACTTATGCTTTTTTATAAATTAGTTCAACTGATTCATATTAAATCACACCTAGTAGAGGCATGAGTTTTGCTGAAGAGATGTGTTATTACCAGAACTAATGTTTGCCCAGTGGTCAATTTTGATTTAAAATAAAATCGTCAAAGTGCTTTTTTTTTTTTACATAAAGCAAAAGACAAGGGGGATAAAATCATCAGAAATAAAACCAGGACAAAATATGAATACATGGTCTCTGCTAAATACTTATATAATAATAATAATAATAATAATAATAATAATAATAATAATAATGTCAGAATGGATGCAGTGAATTTTAGAAAGATTAATCAAATAATACTATAAAAAAAAAAGGCTAGAGTTTAAGAAAAATAACAAATTAATTAATTTACCCAAGTACGTAACAGATCTTAAAAAATCTTTATTTATTTGTTTTGCCAATAAGCTCCCTGATGTTACTTTATTTCCGAAATCACCTCAAATGCTGTAGCATTAACTACCATCTCCTTAGTTATTTTATACTGAGCTGGTAAATTTACACATATACCGGTTAATCAATAGATTTACCAATTTTACACATGTAATGTAACTGCTGTGTTCATAAATATAATTATTCCAACAGTCAGCACCCTGTTGTATATTCTTTATATACATGAGGTGAATACATGATCACGTTTGCATAGTAAGTAAGAATACATTTAGGCATATACAGCAGGAAGGCAATGCTATTAAAATACATTGGCATGAGAAGCATAAAATCCCTTTACCAAAGCTGTACCAAATTGAGCTGAAATATTCCATGCTGTGCATGAATTTAGAAAACACATAGAAATGAATCAATGTGAATCTGAAAAAAAAAAAAAAAAAATCAAAGCACCGCACAGAAGAAGTGTAACTTTTTATATATAGCCTTGTATTTTAAACAATGGATACAATTTACAGGTATATGAACTATACTGCACTTCTGTGACATTATTTAACATAGATACTTATATGATCAGGTAAATTACTTTGTTAGATACATGCTGTTAATGTATGGTGTCCAATCCAATCACACAATTATTTGGTAAGTGCATACAGTGCATGTCTTTTTCAGATTCTAATATATATATATATATATATATATATATATATATATATATATATATATATATATATATATATATATATATGCACTCAGTTTATAAGAGAGGTTGCTTTATAGTCTGCTTACACATCCATTCCTGCTTCATTTGTAACCTTTCTCTTTTGCAAGACTGTTTATATCCATACCACCAATTCATATCCATATCAAATATTTAAAGTATTCCAAAATAATTAAATAAAACGTTTCTACTCAGCATGGTTAATGCCAGGGCTAATGCATGTTATCATTATCCAGTCGGAATGTCTGCAATGTGTCAAATATGATGGGCTGGAAGTCGCTCGATGGTAAATAAAATTCTCAGAAAAAATAGGCAACCCAGTACAAATGTGTCTCCCTTGATTTCTCAGGTGCATTAGTACAATCCTTCAGAGCCAGCCAGGATCCACAGTATACAAGCGTATCCTTTTAGAGGAGGCACAGCTTCAAATATCCTACATTTGCAGTCACCCTGGAAGACGCTTTTCAGTTTTGTTTCCTTTTGTTACACAGGCAAGTGATTTACCATCAAGGTTGTGCACCTCCAAGTAGTCTAGATAATGTATTCAGTTGTCAACAAGGTAATCTAAAGATCTTTCTGCAGTAACAAATCCAAAGCTGTTGCTTATTTAGATTATTTATACAGGTCTGACAACATGAATGGGGCTATACTATAAAGCATTTTAGTTTTTACTGAGAAAATAACAAAATATATAGGCTGGTTTTACTGTTTTTCACCAGCAATGTAGCCCCCAAAATACTGCATATAGCCATGATTTTACATTCTGCACATTTATGTAAATTAACATTACAAGGTTGCCTCCTGATACGTACTAAGTATTATTTGCTCCAAATGTCACCTTTTTTTTTTTTTAAATATGAACACTGATACATAAGAAACAAAACAGAGCAAGTTGAAACACCTTTCATGTCCTTCTAAATTGATGCCGCAGGGATTCAAATAAAATATTCATGTATTGGGTCTCATTCAAAAAGCAAAGGACTGCAATGCATTTCCTGTTGTGCAAGTGTAACAGGCAGTGCCTGTTACGAGACGCACTGCTGCTACAGACATAGCAGACCCCAACAGCGAGGTAAGTATTCATAAAGAAGTGTAAACCAGATATATCAAGACACATAGTATATAGTAAGTAGCATAGCGAAAGCAAAGTTCTTATTCCAAATGCTACACAGAGAATTGGGGAAGAGGGTGGTACTGAAAACTCAAGAAAAGCAACATTTATTTGCTCAAATATGTTATCTGTTGGACAGAGGAGTTTAAGATTGAGTACTGAACTTATGGATGATCAATAAAGTCAAGTGTTGCAATTGTTCAAAATATTGTGTGCTTAAAGATCATTTCAAACTGCGTGCTTAAAGAACAGTTCAAATCCAAAAGCCATACAGTATGCTTATACTGTACACTGTATTGCCCCCAGACAAATGGTGACAACTTGTCCGTGCCAGCAATATACTGTGTAAAAATATAACTGAAAAACCCAAATCATACATCTGGATTAATCTAATTCCATATTCATTTCCTGAGAACAACCTTTTACATACCAGTAAATAAGACACGTTGTGTAGGAAAACCAATGCAATAAATCTACACACTTTTAAAATGTTTGTATATTTTCTGCTGAAAAAGGCAAAGAGTTATACTGCCCACATGGAATGGAAGATAAACGAGGAAGCATCACTTCTTAACTGTAGAAAATCATAGATAATATCTGGAGAAAAAAAATCTAAAACTTCTGAATTACAGTATACTGAAGTGAAAGTCCCTTATAAAGCATTTGTTGAATATTAATGAGGCGATGTGATCAGATTTCCAATTACTTCAAATTGCAGATATTTCCTTGCTGGCAAAAAAATCTCTGCTATAACACACCCAATCGAGTTATCCAACCCTAAAAAATGTTTAACACTAACATTTGAATTAGATGCATGCAAGTATATATTTGTTGTTAAAATATTTTTTGAGCTTCAAACACAATGAACTGGGCCCTTTATCTTTATTACTACTCATTATACGCATAGTTTCTGACCTGGAAATACTGCAGGAGCTGATAACCGTGTACAGACCTTGCGAGCTTAACTTGACACACTAGCTTGATTAACCAGGAGGACCCCAGACAGGTCATGTGGATGTTCAGCCTTTGTAGCAAAATGCTGCCCTCTATGGATGTCTCCCGCATGCGCCAACGAACCCTTAGCCCGCTGTTTTATCAAAATAACAGCCCCCTCTTTTTTGCAAGTAGTAACACTGTCAAAGCAAACTAATTTTAAAACATTCTTCTGTCTTTGTAATATATTGTATTGCATAAATCTCCAGTAAATGCTAATTTGGTTTACATTACTAGTTTTTGTATTTTCTTCATGCATTCTAGTCACATGCAGAATGAATCAACAAAAATTGGAACCCAGATCCCAGAGATGTCAGTGTCAACTGTAAGTACACTGCCATTGAGCAACTCAAGTGTGGCTGTTTACAAAACATTCCCCCTGACAACAGTCTTTGCATAATTTGTAGGATTTCTTTAAATCAGGGGCTCCCAGCATTTTTTGAATCACATCCCACCTGAGCAGTGTTTTTTTTACTGTCTTCAATGCTGTAGTTTGGAAAACCCAGCTTCGCACAGGTATGTTGAAGCGAAAGGTAGGAGCACTTTTACTGCAACTAAGAGCCAGAAATTTGGGAAAGAACGGGTGCCAAAACATTGTTTTCACTATGTTGTTGCATTTCAGCTGAATTAGTTGTTTTTCCACCTCCACTGAAAGACTGGTTGAACCAACAGAAGTGGACGAACGGATCACAAACCCAGGCAAGTGAGCTGCAATCTTTCTGGAAGTAGTCGCAGAACTGTTCTTTCAGTCTCGTCAAGTGTTCAGCAATGGGAGCTTTCAGATCATTGTATTCCACAGTGCCGCCACAATCTTGAATTAAATCTGAAAATGTGGGAAACAAGTCGCCATTTCCATCTGATTGCCCAACTGTACAGTTTTTGAACAAAAGCTGTTACCTTGTCTGTAAGGAGGAGGATATTTGCGTCCTTGCCTTGCATAGATGCATTTAAAGAATTCAGACAGTCAAAAATATCAACCAAGTAAGCAAGCAGTGAAATAGTAGGTGCTGCTGATCAGATCCCATTTCCAGGCACAGAACCAAAAATAAATGTGCATTAAGTGGCCGTTATTTTATAAAATTAATTGGATGCACTGTTTGCTACATAACTGTCTTCGGTGTCTGGGGCATTTTCTTTGCAGTCAAGGCTTCTTTATGCACAGGGGGCTACTTGCTGAACTCGGGTGACCAAACCTTTGTTGCTCTCCAGTCATGGATTAAGCTTTTACAAAATGATGTGTTGGAAGGGTTTGGCAAAAATGAAACTCCTCCAGAAGTGACTCTTTGTGCCAAAATCTGATGTAAGCAAGCAGTTGTGTGATATTGGTTGTTTTGTCAAGTTGTATGCATAGAATTGGCTTCTCTCGATGTAGTCCAACGCTTTCACATCACTGGCAAATCCTGAAATTCGGCAACTCACTGTGTTATTTGACAATGGAATTGCACCAACCTATATAGCAGAGCTTTCCCCAAACATAACAGAACAAAAATATTTTGCAGCAGGCAAAATCAGGGTCTTGGCTATGTTTTGAGGCTTACAGAATAAGAAGCCTGAAGACATGTATGCAATTGGGTCTTGTACATTTTTTTACTTGTGCAACTTTGCGTTGGACTTCTCATTTTGTCTTGTTTGTTGTGAATAATGTTTTGTTTTTTTTTCTTTTTAGAGAAATTGATTGTTTCTAGTTGTTATACACATTGGACATTGTTATACACTTCATGAACCCGGCTGGCTACTCTGAAGAGAACACATAAACTTTACAGGCCTACAGACCGGTGGCAGCAGTGGGATTTTCTTTTGTTGTCCGAAGCCTGTTGCAGCAGCAACCATGAATGTGAGTGACTGAAAGTAAACAGCACTGGTGGTGAGTAAACTGCTTCTGTTATAGTTCCCCACATTTATTAAAGTTAATAAACAATACATTCCAACGTTACAATTGCAAAAAAATGAATCAGATCACAATTGATTGCACATGTACCAAAATCTGACAGCGTATCACTTTCAATTTGTCAGTGTACCACTTTTTGACATTACACAGGTCACGTTTTGGTACGTGCACCACATTGTGACAATGTACCACTTTCTAATGCTACATCTGTATAAGTAAACTAAAAACATTTATATATGTAACATAGGTGGTCACACATTAGTTAAGAGATGTAGTGTGTTCAATGGAGACACAGTGAGGATAAACAGTAATTGGTGAGGGAGGGAAGGATGCTGTCTGATTTGTAGATAAACAACGCTGTCAAACACACTCAGTTCATCGCTACAGACAACAATAAAGCCTGGTTTTACGTTGGGCAGACATAGTATAACATAATCAGCTTTTTGCTGATTATACTTAAATTACTGCAATGAAAAGGGAGTAAGTGGTCGTGCACAGGAATGAACACATTCTAGCAAGAACTCAACCAACCAATAATATAACTTGCAGATTGTCAAAATTGTCATAGATCGAGCATCAGATAAATAACCCAAAAGTATCAGCTAAAGGAACAATAATGACTGAGATTCAATTTAGTTTAATGAGAAGGTTCCAATAATTATTGAAGTGTACATGTTTGTAATCCCAGATTGAATGTATGATGAGATTGTCTGTTATAGTGATGTTGTTATTTTCAGGGATGTAAATTTACTGCTGTCTGTTTCTGGTCATCTTGCGATTTAACTGGCACCTAAATACCTTTCACTGGTGTCATTACTTCCCCAACCTGTTAACACGAAGCAAAACGTATCGGTCTGACATCAAGCGGTAACTTTTTCTCTGACAAAGAAAAAGTAAAGCACCCATGTGTTTTTTTTTTTTTTTTTTAATCAATTTTTGTTCTTTGCATTTGAGCAGCGAGGTCATCTCGTATCTACAGCAAATTAGCAATCCCAGGAGACTGCTATCTGTTCCAAAATTCAGAGACTATCTACTGGGGGCGAGGCTGGCTCATGTGTGTTTGTGTCATTGGTTTGTAGGAAGAGACCCCGCCTTGTAAAACACACACACACACATACACACACGCATTCAGACCCTACCTCTCTCCATATCAGAAAAGAAAACAAGAGGCTTTTCTTAAACCAAATACCATTACTGTTGCTAATTGAGGGCATATATCACTCAGAAATTAACATCGTCTCTTTTTCTAGACATACTCCAAGAGAGAAGAAAGGTCTCTCGATTTGTTCCTGCATCGGAAATTGCTTTCTAGTCTGCACAGTTAGAGCTTGGAGGATTAAGTTGTTGGTTTTTTTTTTGTTTTTTTTTTTTTTTTTTTTTTTTTGTTTTTTTTTTGTCATTTTTAAGGTGGATCAGTTGTCCTGAAGAGAAGATCGATAGGAAACGAAAAAGATGATGGTTATGTTCCTGTGTACATAACGTCATTGATTGTGCTTGTAATATACATCTAATATTGAGGTAAGAGTAGTGTTATAGTATTTTTCTTCGTAAGATGTAGATTTTAGTTGTAGTAGTGTGTCTGTCCAGCATAATGTCCATGTGTTTTCGCTTCACTGCGCCTCCCAAGAAAAGGGACGAGCTTGTTCTGTGTGTATTCTGAGGACATCTTTGCTTTGGTCACATAACAAACTCCCTCAGTCCAACCTCAAAAAATACATTTTTTTTTCTTTTGGCGCTGATGAGTTCATCCTCGTTTTAAGTCTAGGGATCAACAAACTAATTTAATTCAATGAAGGGTGTCAATTAATCAGCAAAATATTGTCGTCAGATTATGTAATACGCGTAGAACAGAAACCACTGGACATAGTTCACAGAACCAAGGTCGGTACGGGACAGCGGGAGGTTTTTTTTTTTTTGTTTGTTTTTCCAGTGCTGGTGTATCCCGCTAGTATAATGGGATAATACCTCCCTGTCATTATTTGATTTGAATTTTAGACGAATACCTTTGTTAAGCGGGTTAGCTGTGAAGCGTTGCCTTTTCTTAGTTGCAGTAACTGAAAAGGGAGAGGGAGCGAGGAGGGAAGAGAGTGGAAGTCTTTTGTTTTTGCTGGGTTTTGTATTGTTTGCTTAGTGCTGAATGTGCTGGGACACATCTGCAAACACAGATCAGCAAGGTTACTGTCGGTTTAGACCTTCGAAAACTCGTGTGGGATCAAAGAAAGAAAACAAGACTTCTTTTGCTAATGACTGCACGGTCTCAGCTATGCTGTTAGTGTACAGATGGCGAAAACGTGCCAACATTTCTTTGCGCAGCTGGGACCAAATACTGGCAAAAACGTCCCAACATTTCGTTGCGCATCAGGGACTACATACTAATTTGCGTTAAAACTGTGTGCTGTTTTATTTTGAAACATTATTTACCGCCTTTGTAGTAATACTTTTATTTTAAGGTTTTGCAATAGCAACCATGTACATGTATTTAGTTGCATATTTATTTACTGTTAGTTTTGACGAATATTACACTTCTTATTTATTTGTTTTTGTTATTACTATTTTTAATTGAGATGTCTGTAATACACAATTGCCTGTTGTTTTTGAGTCGAGACTACACCTAGGGCGAATTACACTCGCGCTTCACTGGTAAGACAGTGTTGTTAGGTTCATAGTGGTACACTGTGTCTTAGGTCGTTACGCATTTGTGCATCTTTTGTCATGCAGTTTTATTACTTAACGCGTTGTATGAAAAGACAAATGATAGTTTATGTTTTTTTGGGGGGGGTGGGGTTTGTGGCTATTTTTTTTTATATAAGCTTCTCAACGCCGGTGAGTTTTGGCGGCATTCACACTATTTTTTTTTTTGTGAAAATGCATTAATTATAGTAGTTTCCGAAAGTGTTTCACACTAACTTTTTTAACAGTGTAAATTCAACAAACTTGATAGTGAAGTCACAGGGCTTTTTAGTTTTAATGATTTTTCAAGAAGCGGGTGTTAAACTCGTAATACAGTGAGGCATTTAAAGTACCAATTGTTGCCAAGGTGTTTTCAGCAGTAATTTTTCATTTTTGAAAATGTGTATGAAGTTATAATTGGATAGCTGTCGGACCCCCAAGCATCTTACAAGAAATAGCATGGGGTGCGTGTGATCTGCTAACTCTGACTGTTTGGACACCAGTAGTGACTTCACTGATGTGAAGCTCAGTGTGTTCCCTGGTATGTATATGAGATAGAGCACACATAAAAATGCTTAGCTGAGGTTTACTTGTGCCATTTTGTAGCCGAACAAGCAAACGAAAACTGAAATTTCACTTTAAACACTTCAAACAAAACAAAAACGTGGAAATGGCGTTGTAAAGTGAGCTTGTAAAGTGAAGGGGGGGTGGGGGGGGGGGGACAATGTTTTGGTTCTCGTTTATTACATTCCACATAATCATAATCACAACTATATATATATATATATATATATATATATATATATATATATATATATATATATATACATATATACACACACACACACACACACACACACACACACACACACACACACACACACACACACACACACACTACACAACAGGAAGTTGGGTACTGTTTAAAAGAAGCATTTTAGTCCCATGAGATTCACTAAGCAGTGCAACGCATTTTGGTCCCAGATAGCTTTCCATAGAGATCACTAAGGGTGCGCACGCATTATCTGGTTTGTTTACTTTTTGCTGTCTAAAAATTTTAAATAGCTTGGTTTTGTCTGCTTGAGTTGAGTTCTCTAGAACAATTTTAACAAAAAGAGGTGCTCAAGACACATTCACATTACATATCAATAATGTATTATATATATATATATATATATATATATATATATATATATATATATATATATAAAGTAACGATCTCGGTTCCCGTAGGCAGGCGCATCACACGGCGAGGCAATCCACACACAGGCGGAGAGAGGGCGCGAACCCGGGATCTCGACAATTAGACATTTTTACTTGTTTTCAGCTCTTAAAGTTGCAGTTCAAGACACTTATCAAATGTTAAAGCTATCTATAGCTGAAAACAAGTAAAAAGATCTAATTAAGCAAATTAACAGTTCAGTTAAGTGTCTAGTTAAGTAATTGAGAGCTAAGTTGGAATGAAAACCAGCAGCTGCAGGGGGGTCCCCAGGACCGAGTTTGAGAAGCTCTGCACTAAAGCATAGTGCTTGTACCGCTGTACAAGAGTCGGCTCCTTTGCAAGGAGCGTATATAGGGTTTATGTCTTCCTATGTGATTAGGTCACCTACCAGCCCTGCTGCTGCCTTCCCCCATGCAGGTTACTATACTATGTATATTTCACACTATCTGTGTCTATTTTGATAGTGAGAAAAAAAGGCCTGCTGTTTTGAGTCAAGTAAGATATAAATCTTTGAGATGTGTAGGGGAGACTTAGCTTCTTTCCTTTGTGGTTTTTGCATTCTATTTTGTTTTCTAACCAAGTACTTATAACTGAAAGTATTATTTTGTCCTCAAGGCCCAAGCTTTGTGTTCTGAATCATGCTGTACACAGCAGTTCATTTTAGCACCTTTGATTCATCACAGACTTTAGATAAATCTAAACCAACAGTTCAATATTGATCATATTCTTCAACTGCAGGTGCATTCTACTAGCAGTAAGGCATGCCTGCTGGGACTATATTTTTGATTTCTAGTATATTGTACAACTAATGTAAAATGAACCTGCTTTTATAATAATCTGTCTGATGCAAATGCATATTAACTGCTCTGAGCATGTTGGAAAAGATAAGGAATTTAAAGGCCATCATAAGGAAACAGTTGACAGGAGCTGAATAAAAGAGACTAGCTTTGTAATGTGTACCACACTTCATTGATATTAATGCATGGGTCAATTTAAATATCGGCTATTAATTGGTCTCTGTGGACCAAATGGTGTCATTGGATGTTCTTCAAATGTTTCGTTTTCTTTTTTCTTAGTTGTACTACAGGATAGCCCAACCAGGATATAACATAGTATTTTTAAATTGGATTTGGGAATTTATCCAGATTTGGAATTGGCTACTTCAGAATTCCAGTAAAACAATAAAAGCATATAATGGCAGTTGGAACAACATGTCCTAAATGTTATGGGATACTCTCCCAGTTCAGAGGGCAGACATGAAGAGTTGCAGTACTGTAAATGATAATGCATTTACAATGCTCTGCACTTTTATAAGCTGACTATAGTACATTTGCACTGCATACTTTTCCCATGGTTATGCTGTGCATTTACCACAGTTTACCATGTTTTTTTAATTTGCTTTACCATGCTTACTGATGCTTGAGCATGCTTTAATACACTTTGCTATGCTTTTACTACTGTATTGCAAGCTTTCATAAGGTGGAATCCATCTGTACAAGATATGCTGTGTACATGTCCTTCTGTACAGTCTGTGGCTTCCTTTCACTGAGCCAGTTAGAAAACTGCTTCTTAGTACTGTACAAATGACAAACGCTTTGTAGTAACTTCCTA
Organism: Polyodon spathula; assembly: GCF_017654505.1. NCBI lineage: Eukaryota > Metazoa > Chordata > Actinopteri > Acipenseriformes > Polyodontidae > Polyodon > Polyodon spathula. The sequence continues at coordinate 5,911,769 of NC_054543.1, forward strand.
GTATCCTTTGAAAGCAGTGAGCCACTGTACTCTTTATCACCCAGAATAAAGACCCCATGCTGTGTTTTCTGAAGATCAAGACACTTTCCTCAGCTCTACAGCCTGCCGCACACAAAAAAAAACATCCTAGGATATAAACTTAAACAAAGAGCTTTGTTCAGGGTTTCAATATAGATAAATATATTTTTTATTGCTGTATTGCAGAACGTGTAAGTAGATCCAGAATGTTAGCCTGGAATTTCTGGTCTGTGATTGGCTAAAACCTCATTATAGGAGCAAAAATAGATTTAACTCTTGCCCTCACATCCTTACACCACCGGGCAATAGTCTCTGCATGTCATGTGATTAGTTCACATCACTACCACTCCCGTCCCTTTTCAAAGGAATACCCTCCACCTCCAAGATAAATAGTCCATTGGCCAGACAGAGAAAGTGGTACCAAATGATCTTCATACCAGTGAACAAGTATTATGTAATTATGCAAGTGATAGCACTTTGACGTTTTTCAAGTTAAGAACCCTAATCTAACATTTGTTGGGTAAATAAAACTGTAAGCAACAAAAATGCATTAACACAAAAAGTTACTGATTTGAGATAGATTAATATACGTATCAGAACAGTTTTAACAAAGTGTATGATTCACTGCACTAATATGCATTCACTACAAATATCTTTTCAAAGACCAACACGTTTATAAGTCCATTTTTCATTTGCAGGGTCAGTTTTTAGTCCGATTCATCTTCACTCTCCTCATCGTCAAGTATATTCTGCGTTGAATCGTCTTCATGTGACATCATGTTGGTGCAGTCCTGAAGCCTCATATTTCCTGTCATGCAGTGATAGCTATATTTACTATTCTGGATTTCTTTTTTTTTTGTTTTTATTCAATTTAACACAGTTAGATAGCAAGATAATTGCAGTTCTAGATGTCTTTTTCTGGGAGCAGAGCAGATAGCATGTAATCAGGTAGAAGAAAGGAAGCCTAATCCCTCTGTGTGATATGTACAAAGGGACAATACAGGCTCTTGTAAGGATGAGAGAGCAGCTACAACATAATAAAGGTGTTTTGAAGGCGGGAAGGGTGGGGGGTATTGCCTTCTAGAAACTGCAGTGCGAATCAGTGGATCAGCATTCGTAGCCTAACCCTCAGGAGTATTTGTATCTGTGTACGGGTATTTACATTAATCATAACTGTTTTTGGCATCAAAGGTTGAGATTGATGTTTGAAACCTGTCCATGCTATATTTATCAGTGCTGCTTCATGGCTTGTGCATGTGGTGGGAGTTCTGTGCTGTTGGATTTGCTGTTATCTGCGGAGATCATGTGTGCCTAAAATACTGCCCAGCACTCACACTCAGTATCCTGAGCAATTTCCACTTGATTTGAAGGCAAACGAAAAGATATTGGAAGATACTGCAAGACAATGTGTTGTGTTTCATCGTGATCTGTGATCTAGGCATTCTGTGTTTAAAAAAAAAAAAAAAAAAAAAAAAAAAAATTGTACATTCACAGTGGGGGGGGGGGGTTGGAATAACATTTGGTGCATGCTTCACCCTGGCTCCAGTTGTAAAGCTGCTTGTGCCTACTGTATAGGGCACTGTAATCAGTCCCAAGCCTGTTGTATAGAAATGAAGAGGTCGTCTGAAAGCAGTGTCACACAATGTTTCTCTCCACTCTTTTATATCACACTGTATTTCCCATCGCTCTGCTCCTGCCTGTTTTCAGTACATTGGCTTTCTTTTACAGGTGGTTCCGGCTGTAAACCGCTGGGGAAAGTGTATCTGAAAGCAGCAGTTTACAATAGCGATCAACTGTTTCAGAGCTGACGCTTAATGTTGAATGCTAAAGACTTTATTACAGCATGTTAATTGGCATTTTGCATACCATTATAAGAGGTATTATAATTCACATAAAGTCTTAAAAGACCAATTGATAATTCATCGGCTTGTTCTGAAAATCCGTTCTAAAAGGTGCTAATTGGCTTCCTGAAGTTTTCTTAGCAGATGTTGTAATAAAAAAAATCAGATGTTGGCTGTGAAAAAAAAGGATTGTGTTTGAGAAGCAGGGAAGGCTTCTTTGTTTGGAGGTGAAGTGTTCAGTTAAATTCCAGTGAGATTCCAAGGGGGGTCACAGGGAGAGGTTGCTTTCCTTTTTGGTACACACCCATTCTCTTGGGTTTAATAGATGCAGCCTTCTATTGAATAATCCTGGCTGGTGTCTTGCGCTGTAGTTATACAATACCTCACACTAGTAGCAGCTTTGATAGTGGGTTTTGAAATTGTGTTTAGTGTAATCAAAACTATATGCGAGTGTAAAATTTGATATAAATACAAAAGTAAAATATCAAATATTGTACTTACTGATAGATGCCTTTTTATAAATTCATACCGTAGACCAGCCTGAAGCACACACTTGCATGACCCTTTTAAAACACTGATAAGTCTTTGCGTCAAACCTTTTTAGATCAGATAACTACTCCTTGCCTTATATACTGCGCAATCAGTGAGCTGGGTTTGTGACAGTTTAATTATCCTAGTACTGTGGGTGCTGCTGATGAAGGGGAGTTCTTGTTTAAGAGGCACTGTCTTCTTCAAGATATGTGGCTTGGAAAACGTTTTCAAAGGATGAGCGAATGCTTGAAATACCAATAAGCAAGTAGCAGGAGAAATGCTTCTTTTGAAATGCTTTCCACACTTTGGTTTTGCAAATTACTTAAAACCCCTCTGTAGACATTCTGAAACCTATTCCCCAGAGAGGCAGCTTTTGGGATTTCCTTTCCACAGAAGTAAGCCATCTCCTCATGTATATTTTTTAATGGCATTATGCATGCACAAACTGCTGGAGCATATTGTTGTAGTTGGACAACTGCACAACATTTTAAAAATAAATTGAGCGGCCAACTTTGGCAAGCAGTGTTTTGACAGTGGAAAAGTAATTTCAAATTCGATTTATAAGAATAGCATATTTAACTGAATAATAATGACAATCTTTTGCGTTGCAATACACAATTATTGATGAAGTTCGTATTGATTGATGTTTCATGCTGTTGTGGTGAAAAAAGAAAAAAGCAAACTATTAAAAAAGCAAACTATTATTATTATTATTATTATTATTAATGTTATTATTATCAGAGATTAATTTATTTAAGAGATTTACAAAACTACACTGAACACATAGATACCGGTACACTGTGCTTTTCAGTCAAATAAGTAAATACCACCCCTGAATGTGACCTACATATACACTGCTGTGCAAAAGTCTTAGACCTGTTGCATTTTTCTACTCTGATGCATTATGAGCATCAACAATTTACTCAAAGCCTCCACTAGTGTTTTCTACTATTTTAACAACCTTGAGTTGCATAAAGAAGGAAAAGCATTGAGTGAAATAGCTTGCATCACTTGATTTTCAAGGTGTGGTATCTGAAGCATAATCAACAAGTACAGAACATCATCTGGAATTGACAAATCCAGGACTGGAAGACCCAAAAAGCTGTCTAACAAGGTTGAGCAATATTTGAAGATAATATCCTTAAGGAATAGAAAGAAGACAAGCGTTGAATTGACAACAGAACTGGCAGAAGGCACAGGTGTTGTCCATCCATCAACAGTCCAAAGCACCTTTGACCATTGTTATATAGTCCAATTTCTGTGTTCTGTGTTCTTATGCATATTTTAGAGTGACCTTCGTACTGTTGACGTTCTGGATTTCCCATCTACAGTGGGAAAACTTTTCATGCTTGGCTAAAATAGCTATAAATACTATTTTGCATTTTGGAAGCACCTACCTGTGTGAGTCTGGATTTTCAACCTTGTCATACTTGAAGAACAAGTATAGGAACCGACTGAGGCCAGGGGAGCTGGAACTAGGGGTGCTGGGTGTGCGGCAGCACCCCTTGGTTTGCATGGCTTCCATCATATGCAGGGGTTACAGTTTTGTTCAATGGCTTTTAGCACCCCCACTTTAAAAATTGTTCCAGTGCCACTGACTGAGGCCAGAGCATGATTTCAGAGTTTCTTTATCAAAGACTGAGCCAAGAAATGTCATGCTTGTAGCACATTTCCAAGAACCTCACTGCTCCCATTAAAAGCCTATTAAAATTATTTTTCATTCCCTGGGATTTTAACTTTTACTTTATTTTTTCAGTAGTATATTAAAATTTTTATTTGCGTTGTCAAATATGAGATGGGTCTCGAGAATGCAGCGAGACGTGGTTTTGGGTCCTTAGGTAAAAAAGTTTCAGAACCTGTGGTTTACAGCATGGTTGAACTGCATCAGACTGAGCTTCTCTGCTATTTGTTCAGATTCACATTTCACCGTGGTTTATATATACGTGCCCACCTGATGACTTTAGTGGTAGTTACATTTGGATTAAAAGGCTCTGTGTTTGACTTTTGACAGTTAACTCAGCCTCTGTAATGCGATTTTCACTTGGCTTGCAAAATAAACACCTTGTGAACCAGAGCTTGCAGTCTTCCCTTGCAATGTCTCTTCTGCTGGAGCGGATATGGTCACCGCTGCCATCAGCACAAAATACATTGAAACTCAGCGGGCAGTTAAGGAGACAAGTGCATGTGCTTATTTTCTTCAAACCACCGGGCTGGAATGAGTGAAGTTTGTGTGTGTGTGTGTGTGTGTGTGTGTGTGTGAGTGAGTGAAGGGGCTCACACTGCAAAAAAATAAGGATATATAATTATTGTTGGGATACCTTTAACAAAGAAAGAGCCAGCATGTTTTCGTCTTAGTGTAATATCCTTCTAAAACATTTGTGCAGGATCCAGTGAAGTCAGGCAAATGAAAAGCAAGCAAAACCTCCTTTTGCACTTCCCTTGGAGGACAGACAGATAGCCTCCTTCATTGCAATACTTGTAAATGTTTGGGTGAAAAAAAATAATTTCTTATTATTATTATTTGTTTAGCAGATGCCTTTATCCAAGGCGGCTTACAGAGACTAGGGTGTGTGAACTGAGCATCAGCTACGGAGTCACTTGCAACAACGTCTCGCCCAAAAGGCAGATAGGAGATCATAAGGAGAATAAGTGACTTGCTCAAGGTCAACCAGTGAGTGAGCCAGGATTTGAACCCAGGTCCTTTTGGGTACAAGCCCTTTTCTTTAATCACCAGACCACGCAGCCTCTGGGTTTAAGGCAATAGCTAGGTTTTTCATGCACCCGGGAACTGCACACTTGAGCCTTATTGAAGTCATTCAGTGAAAGGGTATTTTTTTTTTTAAGGATTAGGCGCCAGCTGTCCATAAGACAACTATGCTCATTCTTCACATAAAACAGAAGAATAAAGAAGCAGCATGTGAGCATTTATTCTGCTCAAGGGAAGTTAAAGCTGAAGAGTGCTTGGAAAAAAAAAAAAGTTGTTAAGTTTTAAGCATTGGGCAATACCAGGTTTAGTTGTTTACTTTGGTATGTATACAGAAGAGACATTTTTTATGATTATTACACATGGCGCTTTGTAAGCCACGGTGTGACCAATATCACTGGGACAATTTGAGAGAGTTTTGTTTTATTTATTTCTCTCATTTAAATATACTCCTGTTTTGTTTTTTTTTGACGAGATTCAGGTTCAAGTAACAGAATGTATAGCAATGTTACACATTTTTAAAAAAGTGAACTGTCAGTCCAGGAACAGTCAGCATGTTAAGGCTTGATGGGGGGCACAGAGACAAGTATAACATGATTTAGTTTCGTTAGTGACACACTAAGTCACCAGGCTCTTTTCTAGCAAGTCACGCAGCTCCCTAAAGCAATCAGAGCTTATGTCCTAAAATTGATTGACAAATCAATGCTAACCCCGTCATGTAAAAACTCTGACAAACAAGGCAGATAGAATTTCACTGTGGAGTAAACAATAAGCAGCACATAATAAAATAAATGAAGATTACACTAAAAACCCCGGAGGTGAGATCAAATAGCAGCAGAGTAATTGTGAGGCATGTTTATGGATTCCACTCTCTTAAAAGGAGGGTTCTCCTTGCAGCAGTTAATGAACCTGGTGAAATTGATGTACTGTAGGGTTAGCTTTGACTAAATGTCATTCCATACAAATCTGCCCTGATTTGTTCTCATCCATGAGAAGAAAATAAAAAAAAAGTTTCTGAAGTTTGGTTGCAGTGATTAATACTACATAATGTTTGTTGTTTTTACAAGTCATTCATAATCGTATATTTATTTAAATGAAGATGCCCTGCGTCCAATATATTTGACATTCGGAAAATAGGCATTAAACAAGTATGGGAACCTAGCCAGAGCAGTAAAGGGTTACGCTGATACAGTGTGTGGTGGATTACATTTCAGTTTTTTAAATTCAACACATGCAACCATTCCATCTGCCATTGTGATCAACTTGAAAATCAGTCCAGTTTGTTTCCATCAGCAGCAGACCGGAATCAAACCGGTCTGAATTGAGACTCTGTCAGCCCCAGTTAAGATTGTTACTGGTCCAGCTTTAATTTTAAAAGCTGATTTCATGGTGTAGATGGAAACCTATAAACACCCTCTGAAAATAGTGAAACTTCATTAGCTCTGGTGAACATAACCTAGCATAGAGTACACGTTCACTAAAGGGGACACAATCTCTCATACAAAGCAGCCAATCAGGACCTTCACTTATTATATTATTTAGTGATGGCTGTTGTATCGTGATTTTAATGTGTCTTTGCACCCCTTAGGTTCACATGTATCATATTGGCTCTTGTGAGAGGCTGCATATTACAGTAGATACAGTTAGCATGCATGGTGACTGAATTACCCCTCTACCGCTCTGCCAGCTCTTTAAAGAAACTGAGAACATGGTCTCCCTTTGCTTTGAATGTACCTTTCAGGAGCACTGAATTATGTTGAAAAGACCCCCCCCCCCCCAAAAACAAAAAAAACAAACAAAATTAAAAACAGAAAAACACTGGGATTCTAGTGTTTCATAAAGCTGCAGACAGCGTACCATCTGCAAACTCCAGGGTGCTTGAGTGACACTTGGTCGCTGCTGGGATAAACTATTAGCATTGTTATTAAATAGCGGCTGCCACACTAGTGAGCATTTGAATGTAAGGAAAACAAGTGTGGCCTTCCTTGTATTGCTACCATTGTGCACACAGTGACGGGGGAGAAGATTAGATAGCATTATACAAAGAAAAAGAAAGATTATTTTGTTTAGTGCATCCCCAGCAAGGTCTGTGCAAGACAGGGTTGTTAAGAGAACCGGCTTGGTAAAAGCAGCTGATATTGAGCCGCGATCAATTTTTCTGAAGCTGTCTGTTTTTAACTCAAGAATGATAGATATCCTTTTAACAGAAAGTAACGCCTAATATGAAAAGCAACTTGTATGAGAAACAGTGACTTGTAGGAGTTTGTTTTCTTTTTTTGTTTTTTAAATTAAAAGCACATACTGTTTTAAATAGTAATTTGTGTCAAGACCTGACATATTTATCAATTCTACAGTATTGCCAACCGGTTTAATTTCTTTTCATTAAAATAGGTACAGTATTTCATTTAATTATTGGATGGCAGTAGTAAAGATGGATATGCAAGTTTTCGAAAATGGCCTCAGGTGCACAGGTAGGGCTACTGATTTTCCGCGATCACAGAATTAGGCATTGGGAACGGAATTGCGCGTTTTGGGAACGGAATTACCCAGTGTTGCCTTTTTACCTCGCAACTCCAATTATTTATTTATTTATTTATTTGAATTTTTGCACTATATCATGTGACTTCACTTACATGTCTCTGATGAAACTCAACATGGCGGCTGAAACATTTTCTGATAATCTGTGTGAGGATGGCATGATACTATTCTGCAAATGTTGCTGTCATTCGATTGATCATGTATGAGTCAATACCATTCAGACCACATTGTCAGTCGTAAATACGTAGAGAACAGGATAGCAACAAATGCAAAGTACTGTGTTCTTCTATACTGAAATAAGGTTCGTTCATACTTCAGACATAATTTGTGGAGTCGAGGGTCTCCCACCCTGTGCGACAGGTCAGAATTCCATCAGCCACACTCTTGCCGTCTTTTGTAAAGTCGTACAGCCTTTTCTAATGTGTCTACAACCTGAAATTGCATAGGGTCAGATAATGTTGAAAACATTGAACATTTGCTGCATGACAGAGTGAAGATACACAGCCTTGACCTAAGAGAGGTATTACACTGAAGGCGGGGCTTTCCCGAAGTAAGCTAAAAGCTACGTTTATTTCTTTCCATTCTACATGCATTTAATAAAGCTGTGCAATGTTAAACCACGACCGTTTCTTAATTAATTGAATTAAAATCCAAGATTTTCAATCAGACTCTTGCTGCTGTAATAGCAAGTCAAGCACCTGAAGACACTTCAGTCATGTCATAATGTTTATAGACGGGCTCACTGCTGGCTAAAAATAAGCAGGAAAATGTAATTATATTACAACAGTTCAGAAAACAAATGTCCAGCACAGTTATGAGAGAATCCTATTCACAGTCTTCCATTGACACTGTAGTTCAGTCTACAAATGAAGGTGTTTTGAAAGACCCATTTAAGATTAATCATATGTACAGTACTCCACAAATTAAGTTTAATGTTTTACTGGCATTACAAAACCCAGAATAAAATATAAAAAACACTGATAAAGAAGGCGTGTTGACTGACTCGTTTCTCTACACAGGTTCAGTGTTGTGTATCACCTGGTTGCAATTTAATATAATGCATAATGAAATTTAACTAGGCGTATCTCCAGACATAATGTCTTTATGAAATCAACGGTGGGTAGTGTAGTGACTGTATCCTTTACACAGTAAAGCTCGTTAATTCATTGTCAGATAATATAATAATAATTTAAAAAATGAATTGCGGTAATATTTATTAATGTACTTATTTTATCAACATTATATTTATGTTCAATTGTCAATCAATTGATAAAGTGGGTAAAAATAAAACTGGTCATTTTTGAAAACCGGAATTTGCTATTCCCCAGAATGGAAAATCAGTAGCCCCACTCATGTGATAAGTTTACATAAGTACGTATTCTGTATGTTCAAGGATACAAGAAACAGGCATTACTCACAGATGAAGGGCTTGCATTGTCAAACTGTCACTGGATTATTCACTTGAATTAGAAGGTGATTCTAGCAAGGAATGACTCCCAAAGGTGTTATTGTAGTCTAGTTTTACAATAATGTTTACAATGAATGAAGCTGGGTCTTTTTGAAATGTATGGATTTTTCTTTTCTATGTACATTTCTCTACATCTTGTTCTGAAACCATTAACAGTTGATCTCAATTGCACATGTACTTCCACAATGCTTTGGAAATCAATTATAAAAAGTCCCTTGTGGTTGAAACCGGCTTTTATTCCGACCTACAGTAAGTGCGCTGCAGTGTGACAGAATGCAGTAATAGGTCAGTGGAATTAATGTGGGAGCAGTCCCATAGCTGATGAATGATACTGGACTTGTATTGTTTAATTTATTCATTTTTGTTTTTAAATCCAATGCTGATTAATAATGTTATTTTAATTTTGCAGTATTAAATATTATATTGATCTTATCTTGCCCCCCGCCAGATCTGATCCACACCAAACAAGGCATGCTGTGTAGAAAGCCCTGTGTGAACACGCTGTCTGTCCATGTTCTTGGGACCCCACCACTTCATCCATTTAAGACGCACATGTTCAATTTTTCCACAGAATTGCCCTGTATGATGGGAATTGAGATTCATTCTGTGACAGTGCACTTAACCATACAGTTCCTCTCCTGCACCACTAGGTAGCTGAAGAGTCTTATTTAACCTCATTGAATTTTGATAAGTGAGCCAACCTTGAGCGGGCCACCATTCTTACTGTTGGTCTGGGTGTCTTTCCTTTGACGCCCTGGGGAAGAATGAAATGGGAATTTCCTGCAGAAGTCTCCAAACATTCTATTTATAATGAAGGGTTAGGGTTAGGAAGAGGATGGAATCTAGTGGCAAAACAAAAAAAGAATGTGGAGGTCTGAGGTAATGCTGTGAGACGGTAATGGTTATGCTGATGTCTTTTAGCAATATTTCCCCAGATTTAATGTCACTACATTGGCTTCCTGTGAGGCAGCGCATTGATTTCAAAACCCTGCTCCTCACTTATAATGCTATTTGCTACTGGCGTGATTTGGGCGTATTCGTTAAACTGCGTCGTACTTTGAGATCTGATAACGGTGGTCTCTTGGTAATTCCAAGAACTCCAGTAAAAATCTATGGTACAAGGGCTTCTAGTTCTCAACCTCCCTGTATTTGGAACTTGCTTTGAAATTGTATCTAGAATGCTGAGTCTGAGCTTAACACATATTTCTTTGATTTGGCCTTTCACTAGCGAGCACTTCGGAGCTCTTCCGGCTTGCTGTTTGTTTTTGTAATGCACCCTGGGATGTTTGCATATGAAGGAAATTAGTATGGTATGGTTCATGTTTATTTCATATGAATTTGATATTTTAATGTTTTTTTTTTTTTTTTTTTTTTTAAGACCGTTCTCTCCACTGGATAATTCCATTGAGATCTCATTTTCAAGGAAGATCCCAGGGGACAGACAGCAAGCACGCAGTGTACACACACTTCATTAACTATTTATCACACCTTTAAATGATACGGTTAAAAAAAAAAAAAAAAAAAAAAACACGTTGTGTTTAATAGGTTGTTTTTGTTTTTGTTGTTTTGTTTTTTTACATTTGAATGAAAGGCATGTGTAATGAATGCTTCATATTGAAAAGCTGCAAAAGTAGGTAAATAGTTCCCTATTAGTGTCCTAATCATTTCTTGTTGTTGAATGTTTTCAACATTCCATTGGTGTGATTCGTCTCTGGAGGTACAGGTGGTTGGGTTTATTGCAGACTATACCTGTTCTGTACTGAGTAGGATATACCAGTTACCTGAATACTAGTCGTTACTCATATTATTTAGTTGTTTGTTTCCTGGGCTAGGTACTGTAGTTAGTTAATGGCTGAAGTACAGTAACCTGTTTACAGTATATCAGGTCAATGTCAAATGCTGGGCCGTTTGTTTTATTTCAAGTAACTAGACTGCAGTACAATACAGCGGGGAACAACATTTAGCAAAGCTTAAGAATACCCACTGTACATTATTGTAGAGTGTGCTGCAAAAATGCTGACTTTTCAGAACAGAACTGGGACTCTGCCTTCAGTATTTAAAATGTGGACATAGTCTGTGCCAAGTGTAGAATGATCTCAACAAGTTAGTGTCCGACAAGCAAGACAATGCTTTTTTGTCTTGTAAAGATTTCCTCTAACCAACAGGGTTAATAAGGCATGTTACACTGTGTGGATACAGTAGTGTCACTGGCTAGTAATCTTATCAGGAACCCTGCATGGGAAATAAAAAACTTGCTGGCAAGAAAAAAAATACTGTATGCAATGCCAAGGTTTACCACAGTATTTCTGCATTCCCACAATGGGAGAGGCTGAGGTGCGAGATTTAAGCCAGTGAACCAGGGTTTATATCCTTGTAAGAAGAGGGAAATTGAGTGTCTAGATTTATATCCATATATAAAAAATAAAAGTACACATGTTCCGGTTAAAAACATTTCATAGAATTATAATATTGAAATGTCAGTGCCACATCATGGTTCATTCTAGGGTCAGTACTGATGGTTAGCTTCTGTTAAGTGGAACAGTATCAATAAGTAGACTGAATTTTATATATATATATATATATATATATATATATATATATATATATATATATATATATATATATATATATATATATATCCTGCCTTCATTTATCATTTCCGTTGGGATATGAAGACTCAGCAGTGTGTGCCGACAGGCTCCAGTGGCTGAGCCTCAAGGTCAGCAGGGGTCATGCGAGATGAGGAATCTGTGCCCTGAGTGTGTTTAGATTTCCTGTTCATGAGCGAGTGCACACCCCAACGCTACCTTTTCATAGTGCTCCTGAAGCCCGGAGCTCACATTTATCGAGGATTGAGGTAAAGGGCCGAATTCGTAAAAACTGACCAATGAATTCTGTGTGGTCAAGTTAAAGTGGCCAAGCATTAAGAGACTGGCATGTCCAGCCTGATGGCAGAGTGCCACCTTGTGTCTTTGTGAATCTGGAATATCATCAGCTGGGTGTTGGAGCTTTTTAATCTGCTGGGAAGTAGACCGATATTTCTGTTCCGGGTAGAAATAGAATTATTCATTTTTTTAAAAATTCTTAATTCTTAACCCCCGAAGGGTTGGATTTTCTTCAAATAGACAAAGCTGTAGAGAGGAGGAAGCACGCCCCCTGATATTCAGTAAAACACACTCAGGGGGTCTTTTGATTTGCATAGAGATTATAGGTGTTAATATCATGGTGGATTTCAAATTGATAGCTTGTGTGTGTGTGTGTGTGTGTGTGTGTGTGTGTGAGAGAATGTGTTGTAAGGAGTTAAGGTATGCAGGCTGGCACAGCTTAATACTGCATACATTACACATTACAATTACAGCACAGACAAAAATAGTATTTAATTCCAAACATTCTTTAGCGACATTGGCTTGTAATTTAAAATATCAATACAGTTTCCTTCATGAATCAATTAACAAGCAGAGGAACGAATAGTTACAAAGCTCATTCTTTTGTGTCATGCTTGGTTTTTTAATTTTATTTTTGTCTTTTATTGTCTGTGAAAGGATACGCCTCTGTGTTTCAAGTGCCAGCTGTCTCAGCTATTGATTTTGACAGTAGGGTGAGGCTATGTTTTTTCCTGCGCTTTCATTTCTCTGCTTGGCCATTTTCAAAACACAGTTTCAAAGGGATTATGTGGCTCAGTCAATACAGAACTAATAAATAAAAACCTTAATTCTCAAACTCATTTGTCAAAGGCTTTTCAGGAACTGCTTTTATACAGTAAATGTTATGAAACGAGCAAGTCTTAGTTTTTGTAATTATAATAATGAGGCTGCAACTGCACACAAACTTAGTGTGACCTTTTAAGAGCAACTTGGTATGGGTGTGAAGTATGAGAGTTTCCTATCTCATGCATTTTTTCTTTTATTTAGATTCACTTTGTATCTTTCAGTAGTCTAAATAAGCCCGGCTGAGGTCTGATCTTGCCTCCGAGTACATCTGACACACCAGAGTGTAACCTTTAACCTGCCCCCCTTCCACACCCTGCCCTTAAGTCCGCTGTGAGCAGATTTCTGAATGTCTTTTACGTGAACTAATTCTGCTGCTGTAAGAGGAAGTTTTTTTTTTTATGAGCAAGCACGTCTCTGTTGTTGTGACCTGCCTACTTGTTTTTATGGATTTGTTTGATCACAGGCGCTCAGAAGCCAGTCAGTAATCAGGCTTAAAGAGAAGTGTGTACTCCTAAAATAAATGAAAGGCTTTGAAAGCTCCCAAACAAAGCCTAGCTCCTCTGCCTCATGGAAAGGGTTTTAAACTGCAGCGAATGTAAAATAATGAAATAAAACAAATTCACAAACCACCTTCTGCAGAATGGAACATTCCGATTATATTGCTGGCTACTGTACAGAGCCTTCTGTTGACTGCATAGTGATTTCTGTCAATACTTCCTCCACAACTTGTGTCAATCTTAACTTTCTACCGTGCTTGTTTTTTTGTGGACTGGAGACAAAGTTTAGCAGATATCTGTGACAAAACCCTTCCACTCTGTTATAGCAACGTACTGCATTGCTGTAGTTCGCATGAGATTGCGATGTGGAAATCCACATCGTTCTGGTTACCACAGAATGTTATTGGCATACACCGTGAAGCTATCTGCCTCGAAACGCATATGTGTATTTATATTTTGGTGAGATAGCACAAACACAATTTTTTATTTACACACAGCAGCCCAGCTGAAGAACATCTTGCACTGTTAGCAATTAATTTTCACAGCTTCAGTGCGCCATCCCGTGGGTTATTGTTTCTCTTAACGAGTCTGTTCGGCGCGCTTACAGAAGCTGAATCATGAAATATGGATAAATGCCACTGTGCCGGCCTCCTGTAATGATCAGGACAAAAAAAAAAACATTTCAAACTAGCGGTTCAGTGAGATGCTGAACTGCAAATGTGCGTTGTACAGCTACTAGCCACTTCGTCACAAAACAGATACTGTCACACAGCAACACTGGTGCTTCTGCCTTCATTCATTTTCACATTCAATGTTAGCGTTCAAAGCCCTCCTGTATAGTTTATGAAGTAAAACCTGAGGTCTTGTCTTCTCTTATTACTGTTTGTCCACTACTTGACAGTGAGCACAGTTATTATGGTAAACACAGTGTCCAATCAAAATCCCTCAAATGTTGTTCATTTCTCCACCTCCCTAATAAAAATACCAAAAAAAGTTGGTGTCATCCAAATTCTAGTGGTTTTTTTAATTTTTAGTAATTTAATTTTGGAAATTAAAATGTCTACATCGATACCAAATGGTTACAAAATAAAAAAAAAAAAGTGCTTCTATGAGATTGACATTTAGAAATCATGCTCGGTTTGACTGAGCACTCCACCCCGCTGTGACCAGGCAGCCCATGGCGAGACTTTATCCAGAACCAGTCAAGACAGGGGAGCAAAGAGAAGCAGTGTCAACAAACTACTTCACATGAAAGCAGGTTAGATTCAGGGAGGCAGTTCTGAGCATTTCTAATGCTGTGGATATTTGTAAATATAGCTTTTTTTGAAATGCAACTTTTGTAAGCCCACCAAAAAAAATAAAATATATCATGGAGTTCTTTTTTGTGGGTTGTTTTTTTTTTTTGTATTTGTTTAGATTTCTCAGAAAACACCCAAAACAACCCAAAAACTATAACAGAAAAATCCAAAATGTGAAGCATACAATACAGGTTAATTACTTAAAAGTAATTTGGCCACTTTGCAATGGTGCCAAATGTTAAGCATCAGTTGGCCATATTTTCAAAGCCCTTTATTTCCTAATGCTGTTTACACTGTGACATCAATTACAATTCAAAAGCATGAAAAACAATGGAGACTCACAAGCCCATGTTAAATACCTGAGCTGTTTATTTCTGTTTTGGTACTGGTACATTGAGTGTTGTGCTGGTGGCTGTTTGGAGGAACTAGTTTTGAATCTACAGTAGATTAGTAGGTAGGTTTCCTCAGAGTAAGACTCTGGTATCTGCTTGATTTATGTGGTTGATCTGAGCATAGGTTTTCATTCTGTTTAAATACTCATATATGGGTCACTTAGTTTTAACAATCGTTTTCAGGCAGTAAGCGCTGTTGTAGTTTTATGTCAAGGATTTGACCCCCGTTCCTCAGAAATGATTGTTTTTTAGTGAAAGCTATATATTTTATTTTAATAACAATGGTAACCTTGACTTTAGCATGTGTGCATGCATTGTGCTGCTAGGCCGTTCTGCACAAGCGTATCTCCTCTCTCTCTTTGAATAAAATGAAACACAAGTAACTCCCATAGTCTCTTTTCTTCAGTTTAATGAGTCCCAATAGAAGAGGTTTATTTTTGCTCTTAATTTGAAATGCTCCACTGGAGCTGTGTTGCCTCCTTAGAAGATGCAATAGAACAATGAAAAAAAGCATTACCTTTCACAAAGGTCGTGTTGATTTTTTTGTTATTTTAAATCCGCAAGAAATTTGATTTAAATAATAAATGAAAGTGTAGTGTATGTCCGCTCTGGTGAAGGAGCTTGTCTCTTTGAACAAGGAGCTCGGTCCTCATTCACTGCCATCTATTTTGTCAGCTGCTTACGCATTGTGTCTTGTTGATTTCAGTTGGGTTTTTCTATGAGCCTTGCATGCAGATTTGTCCAGGTTTCCAAAGATCTGAACTGGAATTAATGGATTGTGGTCTTGCTGGAAGCCTTTTTAATGACAGTATTAACCGTGCTTGACAAGCTTTATAACAGACTGTCAGCTCTGATTGAACCCACTTCTCTAGAGTTCCTGCCATATTGAACATCAGAGCGGGTCTCTGCTATTAAAGGTAAACTGAAATAAGCCACTTCAAAGTACTTTTTCAGGTTTATGGTTTTTAAAAAAAAAAAAAATTGTACCTTTCCCGTACATTTTTATGTTTTCAATCATGCAAAGTGGTTCTTATTGCAATTGCGCACGTTGAACAAGCCTGTGTTTGGGTGCTTTCGCCTGAGTTGAGGAGCTACTGCAGTTCCAGTGCTCCAAATCTCAATACCCATTGATAAAAATAGGAAAAGGAATTTTAAAAGTTAGAAAGCTGTAAATGTGCCCCGTCTCTGGTAGACAGCAGTCAATTGAAAATTTAACAGGGGATCATAATAAAAAAAAAAGTAGCAAAAGAATGAATTTCTTGAGCAAATTCATTAAAGCACTGCAGATATTCCCTCCACCTCCTCCCATATGCCCTTGCCTGCATGCTGTTGAGCAGGATCTATGTAATCTAGTATGATTAATAATATTAGAAGCAAAACAACTTTAATAACCAGATTTTGTGTTTTCTGAAGGCTGGGCTGGCATTGATATTATTAGAGAATCTCACTGTATCTGGAGTCAGCAGTTTCACGCGGCTCAATCTCATTGCATTTCCAGGGTAAAGCTGAAAAGAGAAATGAATTGGGGGCCTGCGGTAGTTAGGATGTGAACTGGGCGATGGCAGTATGCATGAAATGCTAGGAAGACGGCTTTATGCACCAGGAGTGGGATAAGTGATTAAGTTTAATGAGAAGAGATAGAAACATTGATCAGTGTTTTTTTTTTTTGTTTGTTTTTCAATTCCGCACGCTCCCTAAACAGTTTTTGACTCGCTTGATATATCGAGTTCATTCCCGTTGCCGTTCCAATAATTCATGCTGCACAGTGTAATGGCTTACGGCTCAGGGAAGCCATCTAGTTGTTAATTTTCGATGTGGAAATTGCAATCCTTGCTGTCCCCGTCTAATTTTTTTTATCCCTCTCTGTTAAATCGCCAGTTAATTTGGCTAAAGAACCCTTGCTAGGGAGATATTTCATGCTGCATAGAGTTCTGTTTTCCCTATAAAAACGTCCTGCTTGATCAACTCTACCACAATAAACACACTCCACAGCCCAGTTTTATCTGGTGGTGAGATGACAAGCCCTTCTCAACTACCTGATTTATGAATACTTGAATTAAGTGGCGCTCCTCAGTTCAGAGTCCTTTTATTATATTTTGTATTTTTTTGCATGGGATATCAATAACACATGTGACCTAATGAACTGTGCTTTTTAATTTGTAAATACAGCTTAATGTACTAGTGTCAGAGAAATGTTGCAGCTGATTTAATTATTCTCAGCTCAAGCATGTTACCTTTCAGCTTATAGAGCAGCTCCCTATACTGGAGTCTGAAGATTTTTGAATGCATAATGGTCTGTCTTCATACAATGATAGCACACCAGTAAAGTTCAATTAATTGACAGGCAGACAAGTTTGATGGAAACAGTGGCCAGTTGCATAAAACACCTTAACCCTTTCAGTCCCAGCAGAATCTCAAGGTCCCGCCTTATCACCATATGTTAACTATATTGTAGTGATAAAAGGCAAGTCATATTATATTAGCTGTAGTCTAATACGAGTGAGTAAAACATGTTTTGATGTTTGTGGCCAAGATTCCTCCACTGTAATTTCACGAGTGATTTTTCAGTATATGGGGTTTAGAGTTCCTAAAGTACTGAAGGGATTTTAAAGTCACATTTAACAAAATATATACGAAGAACGTTTTTTAGTTCTGTTCTCATGTCCTGTTCTCTGTTCGAAAATATTCAGGGCTGAAAGGGTTACGTAAAATGTCCCATTAGTTTTCCCCTTAAGTGTTCCTTGAGTTTTATGTTACATCAAAAGTTGTAGTTTGAGAATCTTCAATACAAAATCAGGTGACCTGAAAAATGTATATTACATTGAGGTAAAAAAAAAAAAACAGTGTAGCAACACTGACATGTCCATGTAAGCTTTCGCTC
This sequence comes from Polyodon spathula, assembly GCF_017654505.1. NCBI lineage: Eukaryota > Metazoa > Chordata > Actinopteri > Acipenseriformes > Polyodontidae > Polyodon > Polyodon spathula. The sequence continues at coordinate 5,929,647 of NC_054543.1, forward strand.
TCTCTTTCTCTGCTGTGTGAAATGAGCTAGACCCTTTGAATGGCAGAGCGTGTATCTCATTACATCATCTCGCCTGCAGGGGGCTGGCAGTAACGGTAGCAGAAGTGTGTCGGAGACGCACAGCAATGTTTGTCACAACTAGATTTCACTTTCATGTTGAAATGATATATGCATGGAGACTTGGTGGCAGTCGCGGTGCCATTTCTTTAATGTTGAACAGCCTATTGGATCAGTCACCACATGATCATATACTGTATATATGAGAAGTAATTCATTGCCAACACATACCTTTAGTGGTAGCTTTGTAACTGATACGTTCAATGCTTGCAAAAATATCCCTGCATTCTGTCTTGGTGGACAGTGGTTATTAAATGCTCATATTCAGAAGTTCCATTTAACGCCTTCCCAGAAATGTCACAAACAAAATATCAGTGACAATTTTAAATATTTTTTTTTTAAATTGTCAAATGTATTTCATTATTGTAGAAGATGATTTGGAGGAAAAACCCTGTCTGTTAATAAAACGAGTTAAAAGGAAAAATAAAAATGAAGAGAAACCACCAAATATATGGACGCAGATACATGAAACACAGTGATGTTACCCAGGGCAACACGCCCACAGAGCTATTGCAAGTTCCGCGAACGGCTGACCGGGGTGTACTGTATCAAGGCCAGCACCTTCCCCAGAGATTCTATTAAACACTTTGAGTTTAAAATATAAACGTCAATGTATTTATTTTTGCAACACAGCTTAAAAAGAAAAAAAAAAGAAAAAGACTGTATCATCATCTGTAAGCATTTAAGGAGTGATGGACTTGTATTGTTCAGCTGGTGGCTGACAGGCCCACACTGTGCTATTCAGAGTCCTGTGGGGTTCATTAAACAGAGGAGTGCAGCACCACCACTAAGCCAAGACGCAAAGAAATCTTCCGTTTGTCAAAAAATCACTTTCTGAAGAATACAGTCCTGTGCCGATTCACAGCTGTTTTACTGCTGCAATACGAGTTATCACATCCTGTCCTTAGCTGATGTGATTATACATACACTATACAGGACAGGTTTAGGCCCTAAGAACAAAGCTAAGTTATTTAAAACTAATTGAGATTAGGGGTTCTCTCTCTCTCTCTCCTAGTGTGCATAGATGCAGTATATTATGTCTTAAAGGGAAGAAAAAAAGATAATTATTTTATGACACATACCTTCTAACATACATTTTTGGAACACTCAATATTAGCTTATATTACAATACAACAGACTGTCGACATATAAGGAAATGCATGCTGAGGTGAATTGAAACATTAGTACAAACAGTGACAGCACATGCATAGCACAATATTTCTAAGCTTATTAAGGTTACAAAACCATTGGTTTTTATTACTGATTCTTAATTAATGACTGAACAAGACCAGACAAGGCTTTTTAAAATGGACAAAACTAAACCACCTTATAGGCCAATAAAGTAAACCAATGTCTGAAACTATTGGCCCTCAAAAAAGCTTTTTCAACCATTTTTAAGAAGGGAGCAGGGGTTGGTTTCCTTCACTCATATTTTGACCACGTTTTTCACGAGTACCCGACTCATTTCCACGTTTACCTTACTTAACCCCTAGCCGCACTGATAAAGCAGTTTTATTAGAATTCACTGTATTGAGTTAAAAATGATGTTCAGCCTCATCTCAAAGAGAGTGTTGAAACAGAAGGGTAGTGTTTCACTAGCAGCAAAATAGCCCATTTACAACACTGATGTAAAGTGGGTGTTTGGAGTAGAATAACCGTGAAGTTTCCAGCCCGCTGTGTTCAGTCACTTCAGAGCTCTCTCTACACAGTGCTCTACCTGGTCAGATCAGACACTCCAGTCTGGTTGCAGGTGAATAATTCAGAATTCGACACTAAGATTAGGTGTTGAGTATGTCCTATACAGGTAGGTATTTAGTTCATGGTAGATATGCTACAGGCTGTACTGTATGTGAAAGGTGCTACCAGTCTTTTATTTCTTTGAAGCACAGCATTGTGTTATTTCTCAACTTTTTTTCTGGAATGTACTGAGTTCAATAGCCTGTTCCTAAAATAGCGATGAACTCCACTGTTCTCCCATATTAAACATATTGTTCCTGTTGCTGTAGGCTTCAACTATAGTAGCTCCCCAGCTGAGCAAAGCACCAGGGATTGGTCATTACCAGTAAAGCAGCTTTGGTGGATAATGTTAGTATATTTCATCAACTTGCAGTAATACTGTGTTTAAATAAATGGTTGCTTCTGACGTTTATTTCGTGCATCTTTAGAAAGTAAACATTCAGCCATATTTACAAGTCATTAAGAACGACTGAAAACGGAAGCCACGGCCACCGCTCAAAAGTCTTATTTTAGTTCAGAAGGTGGCGCTGTTGTACAGAAACGGTTGACAGGTGTGCCACCTGCTGGGACTTCGTGGGACTGCAGCTAAAGTCTTTGTTGTTTACTTTGCTAGCTAAAGACATATCAGCTGTAAACTGTAGAGAGACAAACAAACAAAAAAATGTGAGTATTTGTTTTGTCAGGCTTTGTGTAAACCGGGCGTAAGCTTTAGCATTTTATTTATTGCTTTGGTGTATTTCAGAAGTGTATCCGGTGCTAATCAATTTATGAACCAGTATTATCAATAAAACTGTCATAAGTACAAAATACGGTAATAAACTAAGTAATTCATGTCTGCAGCTCCAGAGGTTGATCTGTTTTCTCGGGGTGATGAATTGCTATTTTTCTTTGATGGAGATCAGCAGTTTTCTCTCGCAATTAATTCAGACATCCTCAGATTGTTAGCAGACAAATTTGTTTGTTTCTTACGGTAGAAGTGTGTCTCTTTCTGCTGTTCTGTGCATTTCTCTTTAGAAACAATTGGCTTGGGCTCCCGGGTGGCGCATCCAGTAAAGGCACTCTGCGTGAGTGCAGGATGCACCCTATAGCCTGGATATCGCCGGTTCGAGTCTGGGCTATTCCACAGCCAGCCATGGACGGGAGTTCCCAGGAGGCGGCGCTCAATTGGTTGAGCGTCGCCAGGGGGTTTAGGTCGGCCAGGGTGTCCTCAGCTAACCGCGCACTAGTGACCCCTGTAGTCTGGCCGGGCGCCTGCTGGCTTGCCTGTTAGCTGCGTTGTCCTCTGACGCTGTAGCTCCTGGGTGGCTGCGTGGTGAATCCGCAGGGAGTAAAGAAGCTGACGGCACATGCTTTGAAGGACAGCGTGTGTCTGTCTTCGCCGCTCCCGAGTCGCAGGCATGGTAGCGGTGAGCTGAGCTTAAATAATAATTGGCCATTTCAAATTGGGAGAAAAATAACAAAAATAATTGGCAACGACTAAAGAATTTAAAAAAGAATTAAAAAAAAAACATAAAAACGACTGGCTCATCAAAACATGGTGCTTTTGGAATCAGTGAAGGTCTACGTTTCTATAGGAGCTGCTCAATGTTTACATTTTTATTTTATTTTTTAATCCTGGAATGTTTGGCAGCACTATTTAATTGAGGACTAACCGATTACACACAAGAGCTGCAGCCCTCCATAGTATCTCACGTCACATCAGCAGCTAATCTAGCCGTGCTGGATCTGACCACCAATGTAATTCAATTAAACAAAAATTCGGACTACAAAAAAAACATAAGAAGGTTGTCCTACATGGCTGACAGCCCCCAGGGAACTCATACAGGAGACGGTAACACAGTTGTGTCTGTAATATTCAATAGAGAAACTGGAGTATCCTCTGTTTTGCTAGCCTCTGACTTGTAATTGATTAAGGTTGTCTGTTTTGCTGTTTTTTTTTTTTTTTTTTTTTCAATCCCAGTCTTTCACAATGCCTTTTTGTGTGTGTGTGTGTGTGTGTGTGTGTGTTTTTTTTTTTTTTTTTTTTTTTTTTTTTTTTTTTTTTGCTCTTCCACTGTTCCACACAATTCACTTCTGGACTTTATCAACCCAGTGTTTTTCCTGGCCCCCTTTCAATGTAAACTGGAGTACAAACTGCATTTGGCTGGATGGGATACTCTGCCAAGGCCAGGAGAGGCCTTGTAACCACCTTTTATTTAGATAAGAAACCCTGACTCATACTTTTGTTGGTTTTATAACTTGGCTTCCTGTGAGAGCGCACAGGAAGTGGCCGATCAGCTCCAGGTCACAGCTCCAGACAGTGTGTGGCTCTCCCGCTCTCAGCAGGATTTTGTTTTCCTCAGAACTGATTTAGCATTAGATTTGCAGCCAGACCCAGCTGGGTTAACAATGAAGGTGAGAGCTGTGTGACTTGGTTAATAAGAAAACCAGGCCAGATACCTCACAGCTGTCATGCATTAAAGAAGTCTCCCACCCAGAATTAAATACAACTGGGGGGGGGGGGCTAGTATAAAATGTCATAGTATTTTTAAACAAAGCATCCAACAGAGTCTTTTTTTTTTTTAAACTCTTGATTAACTTTTTTTTTTATATTTTGTATGTGCCAAAAGATGAGACAGGCACACAACACAGCACTGCATTCATCAACTCCAGCACTGAGAGTATAGAGTGTCAACAAGCAGTACAGATGCACAGCGGTTTGGCTCTTTTCTGATGGGAGGATGAAAGTGCTTGGAATACTGCTCTTGTATGCATTTGTCCTGCACCTCTCGTGACGAGCAAAGCAAGCAGCTTTACTTTTCACTGTATAATTCTACAATGGTGGTCCTTAGCAGTACCATGAGCAGCAGTGTGCTGCTGCATCAGCTATATGTCTTGCAATTCCGATTCATTTAGAAACAAACTCTGAAAAGAAATAAACAAATGAATTGTTTTCTTTTTTAATTCACTTCACGCAAAATAACTGTTATTTGGAAGTTTGTTTTGCTTTCACATTGGCCTACGTTCAAAAAAACTGAAGGGCACTAAATTTGTTTGGCGCACCCATGTATTAAGCAAGTGGGAATGGAGCCTAAGGGTTGCTCCAGGGTAAAACACTATTATAGTATTATATTGGTGTACGAAATTACCAAGCGATGTTAAACCAGAACTGCTGCAATGTGGTCATTTCAGTGCATGCACTGGATTGTTTTCTTTTTTAATGACTCATCCCTGAACCCTGGTGGTCTGGATACATTCCATTCCTGGAGCTTCTCTTTCCTGCTCCTGCAGAGTCCAGAGGCTGCTTGGGAAACAGTGGGAAAGCATCCTTTAAGACCTCCCTACCCAGATTCACATCCCATGGTTGTCCATCACATGTCCGAGTTCCCAACCAAATGAAAGTGTAATCTGTTATTTTTAGCTGTTGCATTCCCTACCTAGCGCTTCCTGTTTTTCCCAGCGGACGCTCCTTGTTTTGATCCAGTGGTGAAAGATTTATTTTAACAGCAAAACTGAAAACGCCTCCATTGTTTTATCAGTCACAAAGAGAGTGGGAGGCTGTGGGAGCAGTGGTTTTATATATAATTGAAATAATAACATTTCCTGGTCAATGTCAAGTCAAGTCATGTGGTAATTTGAGCTGACCTTTTTGATTTGTTTTATACATGTATTATGCTATATGTTAACTAACCATTTGTATGGCGATGACAGTTTTGAGAAACGTTTACTTTGCTTCATTGTGCTTCTGTAAACTTTAACTTGCTTCATCACATTTGCATAATTATCAAGGATACATTTAGTGGTGGATATGCTTCTACTGCTTTTATGTCTTGTGAGTGAATCTTACTTGAGATCAATCCATCTAAACTATTGCAAGTTAATCTAATTAACATAGGGCTTTACCACGCTTGCTGTCCAAATGTCTTAATAATTCACTCTTTCTTTTTTCAATTGTATTACTTATTACTTACTTAAAACCATTGCCGGTAGACGGAGAGTTCTGAGACTAACCCCAGTGCTTCAGATACAGTATGTTAAAAAGGTTGATTCCATTTTGTTTTATTATAGTAATTGTTGACAGTCATTTTGCAGTTTCCCATTGATTTAAAATTTCTTTTGCAAATCTGGGTTTTAATTTTACCTTAGCACATATTGCCACCCGGTGGCCAAACAATATAACTCTTATTGTGGGATAAACTAAAAGGGAACAATAGTTTGTCAGTTGCTACATAAACGGTAAACGCTGGGGGAATACTTCAGGAGAAGAGATACATTCTATATCCCCTAAACTCTGTTTCCTAAATAATGATCTCATGCACGTCGAATTTGTCTTTGTTTTGTGACACACTGAATATTTTCTGTCTGAGCATCCCTGTGATTTATGAACTATTGAGTGTCAGTTGTCAATGCCAGTTGCTGTCAGTGTTGAGAGGATTGTTATTTGGAGGGACTCTGTGAAGTAAATTTAGGAGCGTGGTGGTGTGAAAAGGGGAACTTGCAGAGCTCTTTCGTCCAGGGCTCGGTTCTACAGGCAGCCGATGAGTAAACAAGGACAGAGTTCTGGATCTTCCAGACATCGAAGGATTTGAAGTCTTTTTTTTTTTTTCTGTTAGAGCTTTGCATGCTTGTGAATTGTTTCCGGAGCCTAAATTCCAAAAGCAAGTCACAAGTTATAGAAATCCAGGACAGTCAGAAGGGAGGGCTGTTAACCGTCACAGTGATGAGGCAAGTACACTGAAATCAGTTTAATTGCAAAGACATTCATTGGGGCCCTCCACACACAGAGGACTTCTGAAGATGGCAGTCTGGCTCTGGGGATGAGAAGAAGTTTTGCTAGTTTTAAAGTGTTATCAGCACCACAAAAGCAACATGTTGGGTGTGTTTTGAGTTTCTGCTTCCTGAGCTCCACAGCAGAGCTTGAAGATGTCGGGTGAAGTCAAGTGAGCAGAAGCATGCCTATGAAGTGGTGGCACACTGGTTTTAAGCAAGGGGGGTTGCATTCCAACCACTAAAACAACCACTGGGTAGTCATTTTTGTTCAGGTTTTTCATTTATTGAATACAATTTGTAATAAATCCTCTTCTCATCTACTGTCAGTAAGTACAACACCTACCTAGAATATGGGTTGATTTTAAATGGCTTTTCAATGTCATTGCATTCCCACTTGAGGTGCCAGTGGATTAAATGCAGTTTATGAAGCTTGGAAATACAGCCATGAGCTCAGATACCAACCTGGCGGTCAGAGGCAGGAGGAAGTTCACTGCATATTGAGGCTAAGTGTAGATCCCACCCATCTGAACAACCAGGGCTGGGATTCAAGCTGACAATCTGCTAATGTGGAGAGTCAAGGCGCCAGGGCACTAAGTGTATTGAGCTGCTGTGACAGCTAGATAACCAGTTTTTTTTTTTTTGCAAACTGGCTATACTGCTCATCTGAAGAAAAAAAAAAGGAGAGGGTAGGGTAGATAATTAATTAAAAAACCGCAGCAGGGTAACGATTGTAAATCACTTCAAACTGTTTCAGATTTATGTATATGTGCACACACACCAAAGTACCTTGACGTAAACATGCAATTAGTTAATGGTGATGAATAACACCATGAAACCCAGCATGAATCATTCTAGTCATACAGGGGGCCCTGGCTCCTGGAAAAGGGCCCAAGATGTGCCAGGACATGAGAGGAAGGCAGGCTGCTAACTGGAGGCAGCCTGTTTAAATAAAGTGGATCTAAACAAAATACTGCCAGTTAAATCTGAGAACCAAACATCTAGAGTCAAACATCTAGCAATGCATGCACATTTTCCCGGGACATTTCTGTCTACAAAAATATGCAAAACAATTGTATTTCGGTTTGCCGTTGTTTTAGATTAATTGAATAGACCCCAATGTCTAAGGGCAGCAACATGCACTTGTCTGTTTGGTTACAACGGGTTCAACATGAAATGTCACTGTGGGGTTACAGAACTGGAGCAGAGCGTACCCTCCAGATTGTTTTGCAGGGCTGGCTGCAGTGTTTCTATGTCAGGTTTGTTAGTGGAACACACCCTGGGGGTGAACTTCTCTAACAGATTCAGAAACACATTGTGGTCATTCCGGTAATGTGGAATTTTACTGAACAAGATAACATCCTGTACATAGAGTCTGGAAAGTTATTTCACAGCCCTTGCAAATTTAGTCTAAATTTACACTCCATCAGCCATAAATGTAGACATTTGTTATGAATGATAATGAATGTGTTGTACTGTAAGCTATGCCTGGTAAAAATAATAATAAAATTGCATACAGTGTGTATGTGTATGTGTGTGATATATATATATATATATATGTCTAAAATGAAATGTAGTATTTGTGAATGTCTTAGTATAGCTGTAACTGTTTGGCTGTCCCCTTGATAATGTCTGTGCAATGCCACTGTCCGTGAACACATTGTAAATGTACAATGACGTTGTATATTGTAGGTAGAGTGCATCACTCATTACAGTAGCATTGTGTTCTCATCTTAATTGTGTGTGTAGGTGAAATAAGAGCTGAGTTCTCATTGATTTAGTAAAGTGTTTACATCACTTTCGTGACCCCTTGGGATAGTCCCAGCTAATTTGTCAGTCATCAGCAGGGCATTTATCTTATCCATGCCCTTACAAAAGGGTTGTGCCCTTCTTATGATTCCACATAATACCCCATGCTATTCAGTGCCCTGAAAGCTGTTATGCTGCTGTCCAAGAGGGATGGCAAACAGCTGCTGCTCATCTTGAGTTACACTACAGTTACAGCCGCTGCTACTATCTGAGAAGTTCATGGCGCCCTCTTGTGTCGGAAATATATAATTACACTTTTCTAACACATGACAGGGTTTTAATGAATGTCTGTTGTATGCTTCCTGTTTGTGTATTGTCGTTATTTTTTTATTGTTTGTGTTTTGCTTGTAAGAAGAGGGCCTGTCTGTAAAATGTACAAAAAGAAAAGATCAACAAAAAAGAAAAAACTTCCCTTAAAAAGAGAGCTTGTCTTTACTGCCTTTAATTACTTTTAAATGAATGTCAATTTGCAGAATACGACCGTTTTAAAGATACTACAGAGTGTAATTATGTAGACTCACAGAGCATCACTAGAATACCAGAAGCATAGAGGATTTACCTTGTAACTATCCCTGTCTGCCAATGCACTCGTTCTTAAAATAAAACATGGAATTCATATATAAACAGGTTGGAAATTGAACAGTACAGTATAGAGTTTTTAAATAAAAAATCAACTCTACAGTACTATGTAGAGGACTAATATGGTGTTGATCAAGTCTATTTCAGAATTCTTATAAAATGTAAAATATCAACCAAACTTAGTGTTCACCCTGGAGAGTTCTCCATTTGTGTTTTTAACTTTTTATTTACGGACTATTGATAAACACTTAGACAGGGTACTCCAGCTTATTAAGACTAACGTTACTAATGTTATTAAGACACAAGTAGGGTTCTTGGGAAGATCTATAGACAAATTACTATAGGCTGGTTTAACTTGCTGAATTTCAAGCAATAAAAAACAAAGAAAAACACGTTTAGTTGTGTAAGCTCATAAACTAAAACATGATGAAAGTCTGGGAGTTAGCGCTGTGTTGGTTTTAAACTGCCATTGCTGTATGTCACACACTTTTATTGTTACATTATTAGCTAAATCTGGACACAATGTGTAATATATAAAATCATTTTACAGTAGTAAATACGTCCCTGTCTTGTGTCAAAATGTGACCGTAGCAAATCTTTTAATATAATCCTGAAATTGTGCACAATATGAATATTCTGCATATGAATACACCACTCCTGTCTCCTTTCTTTGTTTTTATCTCTCGCTCTCTGTCTCTTGTTTCTCTCTCGCTCTCTCAGAACGTATGGCCTCTGCTCGTTTGTAAACTTCGTTATGTTCTCTCTCTTTCTCTCGCACACAAAATGGGAAAGAAAAGCATAAAGATCAACACAACTATACAACAGTAGTCTTTATTTCAGTAAATGTATCATTTGTAAAACAGCCACGGCAATGCAGGTTTTTAGAGGATATTTAGAACAAAATGTATACTTTCTATAATAGGTGTTTCCATATGTACGTTATTGTATGTATTGTATAAATGTATGTTATTTATATATTTTTATTACCACTATGATAAAATGAATAGTATATGAGATAATGAAATGTAATCAAATACAAGTCACGCAAACCATTGTGTGTTATTTCAAACTGACAAGTAGATCCAAAGATAAAACTGGTGATTTCGGTACAGTAGGCGTACAATATTATATCCGCTAGTAATATGTTACTAGATAAGGAGTTACCATCTTGTTGGCAAATATGTCACTGCTGGTATTTCTTAATTTAATAGCTGTAAACAAGGCTTGTTTCATAGGAAGTTGAGCATTGTTGCTTACACCATTGAATACTTGCTGTAAACCTGTGCTAGGTTTTAATATACAAGGTGAGACACATTGCATGCTAAATTGTTGGATTGAATTTTTAGCATTTGTATTGAGTTAATTAAAATGCATTTTTTGTTTTAAACTTGTAAGTCATCCATATGTGACAAATAAAAATTGCTATACAAATGCAGGGCTGATGCATGCATCCTAGTACAAGTGGTACACTATGAATGCAAAGAAGAAAGGCAATTGCCAGTCCGATTGGTGGCACACGTTAACCAATATTACAAAGATAATAACCAGAGAGTGTTACATTTTTAAGGAATCTTAGGTTCTGATTTAAGAAATTTTGAAACATTTTGTGCCGACCTAGATCTTTTTCGCAATGGATCTTTTTAAGACTGCTGAACAGTTGTCTACTGTACAATTTCCTTTGATCTACAGTGAAATGTTTGAGTCAGTGTCCAGTGCCATTTCAAGGGTTCGCTCTGTTCTTTTTGTAGGTGTTCTGCTGACGTTATGCTCTCTGGAGAATCCTGGGCAGTTTATTAGGTTCCTGAAGACCAGCTTCGCCTATCTAAAGGAGGAGAGAGCCCCTGCAACCTGAGCATGGCTCTGATGGACAAACACAAAGTCAAACGGCAGCGACTCGACAGAATTTGCGAAGGTAAGGCAGGATTTCACACATCACATTTATTTATTTTTACTTTTTTTAATAGACGCATCAGGTAGCTGTAATGCCTCAAATTTCCAGCAGGTGACTTTGGTGTATATACTTAATAACTTGCCAGTTCCAGCAGTACTCTGATAGACAGAGTTTTAGTTCACAAAGACTGTCCATATGCAGTGAAATATGAAGGTTGCTACAAAACAGTTGGCCACACTGTGATCCCTAATGGTGCATCCAGTGTCTGCCTCAAAATATTAGCATAGTGGAAATGGATATATTGGCAGTGCATGGATTTCTAGCAACAGCAGACGGAGGCACAGCCCCTCAACCCCCCTTACTCTGAACAAGCCCACCTGCACTTTACTGGGGGTCCAAAATGGGGTAACGAGCAGCCAAGCACAGCTGATGCCTGTACATTCTCAAAATATCAATTGAACCCAAATGCTTCGCTAATGAGCAGCACACACTCTGATTCCTGGAACTAAGAGCCAAGTGCTTTTGAATTGATACAATATTCAGAAAGTGGGTGAAAGTTGATAGGAGAGGGTAAGGGTAAGGGGGATTTGGAAGCTGGGAGGTAGGACGGCACTGCCAGTTGTGCCAAATGGTGAAGACAGAGCTGAGAAAAGATTGTTAATTGTGATGGAATGATGCTAGGCAATTTGGTTTCATTTCAGAATTGATGGCCAGGAGTGAAGGCCATCTGTGGATTGATTTTAGTAGGATTTTGGGTCAGAAAAGACATGCACCGCCCCCCCCTCTCACACACACACACACACACACACACGCGCGTTCAAGACAGGCTTGCTTTTTACAGCATGGCTTTCCTGCCAATACAGTCTGTACTTCACGTTGGCATAGCAGTAGTTTATAAATGTGAAAATGTAATTAGTGGCAAAGTGTGCAGAGAACAATCAGAATGTATGTTTTGTGGAATCAGGTGGGGGGTGGGGGGCAACTGTATTAATATTGAGCTCCGCGGCTTTAAAGCATGTGCAGCTTGCCCCCTCGCAATATGGTAAACACATAAGGATACACGCCAGTCCTTTCCTTCCAGGGGCTTGTATTGTATTTATTGGAGCACTGTGAGCATTGTGTACCGCTACGCTCTCACTCTAAATGGCCACTTCGATGAGAAGTTAACAGAAGAGGAAAAATCACGCGGGCGAGGGGAGGGGGCTGGGTTTTTGAAAGCCAGCCCCTTTGGGTTGATGTTTCCGATCAGATCAGTCTTAGCTGTGCTTTTTTAACTGGAATCAAGCAGAAGGCATGTAATAAAGGGGACAAGTTAACGAGCGCAGGATTTCATAGTGTCTTTTTTTAATTTTTATTTTTTTTAAATTTATTTTATGGCCAGCTGTGTGACTGGTTTAATTTCTACACTGCTTTTAGAGGTCCTATTTGTGTATCTGGATTGACTCATTATAACTGCAACATCAAAGCATTGCGTCAATACACAGCATCACAAGGGCGTGTTTGGGTTTAATGGGCTACTCTCTGGCTTCTCTGGGAGGGTTAGTCAGGGTATTACTTAAAATAGTGCATTTACTTGTGTTCTCAGGTCCCCAGTGCCTCCTTTATTGCTTTCCCTTGTGCCAGCTTTGGAGCTTCGAAATCCTTTTTCCTGCTAGTGAATGTCATATTTGGTAAAACATACAGGTTTCGCCAGATGATGCAAGGATGTCATTATATTACTACAGTGCTGTATGTATAAACAATCCAGGTATTTTCATTAAAAATGAAAACAGTAAAAACACTTGACTATACAGCTGATACTGAACAAACTTAATTGAGTTGAAGCACGGTGTACAATGTGTGTTGTGTACCCTTTTGAAACAATTTGAAAATGTGTTGAAATTTACAAAACTGGTACAAACTAAATCTTAGAACGCTCAAGTCAAGGCTGAAAACATACCATACTGTACAACCTATTTGAAGATTTCTGGTCTGCACTAAATGAAATGGGTTGTTCCTTGGGGTATCGGCTATACAGTTTTGTTTTCCTTTTAACATATTGTACCTTTGCAGTGGTCGTACTGTGGATCACATTTTTGTATGAAATCGTCCATGAGGAAAAGCTATATGAAGATGGAAACTTCCATCGCGTAAATATTTCACACTGCCAGATTATAACGTTGATTAAATCCTGCTTTTCTAGCTAGCTGGGCTACCAAGTACCGGATCATGCCAAAACATGGGCGTGGAGAATTACGTAGTTTTATGAAGCGCAGCTTTTATTTCATCAAAGCGACCGCAGTAAATGCTGGGCTTTTAATTTTCTATTTAAGGGGGAAAATGGTTTTGCATTTAAGCTTGAGACCTCATAAAGTTTTCAAAGGTTCAGCCTTGTCTTGTGCAAAGATTTTGATCGAATTTCTTCTGGCAATCTCTCAGTGACAGCTTTTAAAGTCAGCAAAAGCTGAACAGAAACTGGTAACAATGAACAGGTTAAAGGTGAACATTTTTGACCAATAGCCAAATAGCTTTGAAATCATGTATAATCATTTACATCTCTTACCTGTTTAGCATTTTTGGGGTGTTTTACAAGCAGTTTGCTTACTGTGAACGGCCAGTAACACAGCGTGTATCTGCTGTCGGCAGCTTTTAGCCTGAGTGTCCAAGTTCTTCCTAAATCCTTCTACCCTGCAGGCCAGTCCTCTGTCACTGAGGCTTGCATACCCCTAGGCTTCCCCAATACTGGGAGTCAGTTGGAGTATTAAAAGAAACCTGATTGCACACAGGAGTATTAAAAGAAACCTGATTATTCTTTTAGCCAAGCGCAGGATTGGTCCCTATTTCATAGCCTGTTTAGGTAAATGGTTCAGGAATGATGCTATACACATGAACGTTTTTTCTCCTTTGTCATGTTTTAGGGTACTGTAGGTACATAGTAAAATCTGGTGAGATGCATTAAGTAGCTGACACATTCCTGTATTTCTTTGCTTTTGGGCTGTGCCTCTGCTGTACTAACCACTAGTCAGATCCTAATTGTATAAGCCAGGGATAATTTGAATCGCCTTGCATTTCTGGCAGTTTTTAAAAGCAATGTCCCTCAGATCCTGTCTACAGATGTGGAGTTTCAGGAAATGATAACCCTGTATTAGCAGCATGTGGAGTTCTCCCCAGATACTTGTAAAACGCAGCCTGAGGGCTTGTTAAAACTTTAACATACTGTACAATAACTGTAATTGACTTGAATTTTCAAGTTCCTTGTCAAACAGCCTAATTTATTAAGTCTAATGAACGTTTAATGGCCAAAAAAGTTCTGTAGCCGCCACTATTTAAATGGCATGATCTGCTTTGTGTGTGCATTGCTTGCCAAGTCCCAGCCTGAGACATGTCCTGGAATCAGACAGCATGCTCTTTCTGCAGCCCTCTGTGTACCCAGCCACCACACTTGGATATTTGGTTTCCCCCTGGAGAGAAGGGGGGGGGGGGGGGGGGGCTTGTGATAAGACTGAAGCAATACTGCCTCCAAAAGGGTTAACTTCACGAGAGCAAAACCACTCCTCAAAGGGTTACCCAAAATAATGCACTTTTAAGCTTATTATTATTATTATTATTATTATTATTATTATTATTATTATTATTATTATTATTGTTGTTATTATTATTATTATTATTATTATTATTATTATTATTATTATTATTATTATAATAATGATGGTGGTGGAGATTTATTATTTATATATTCAGTCCATCGATGATAAAGCCTCAGTCACAGATAGGTGCTGACAGCACAAACAGGCAACAGAGGTCCCATTGTATTACCTTTACACCATACATATTAAAAAAAAAAAAAAAATTGAAACATTTACAGTATTACTGTCTAAACCATAGAATATCATTAACAATAAATCTAAAAATAATTTCCAGACCAAATGAGTTATTACGTCTGTATTTCGTGGTGTCTTGGTTTTTATGCCTGTTGGGATGACGAGATCGTTGTCCGCTGCGTCCCTCTGGCTTACTAGAATTCTTGACAGGCATATCCACAACAGAGCAAACCGAATCCATTCTGACTGTGAAAGAAGCAGCTGATCAATTCTTCACTGCCAATTTTGAAATGAGGTTCAGGACCATCACGACAGATTTCAGCCAAGAAGAAAATAAATAACAGCTGAACCCCTTGTCCTTTAACACAGATATAGAAGGATAATACTTTATCATTTATCATACACTTAAACTATAAGAAAGATGACCAGATTGAACGTTTTGTTTAATGTCTTCAGCACTGATGGCTTTAATTTACCTAAGGACAATAGGTAATCTGATCAGCGTTTTCTGGACTGTGACCATACTGCCTTATTACCTGTCCCACGCTATTAAGGTGTTCTGTGACATCATAGAGAGCAAAGCAGTTAATGAAGAGAATCCAGTGAAATATTTCGATTTTTCTTGCCCATTTGTTTGCATTGTATCTTTAAAGAAGGCGATTGATCTATTATAAGTGGCTATATTTACTCATTAGTAATTACGTCTTCGAAACTTGGGAATATATATAGAATATTATATAATATATATATATATATATATATATATATATATATATATATATATATATATATATATATCAGAATATAATAACACTGAATTACACTTACAATATTTTGCTATAACAATATTGTAAAGAACATCTACAACAGGATCTCAAAGGTATATCTGGAATCCCAGTAAAGATAGATATGTAGATTGTGTCTAACCGTTGAACACAGTGGAACTGAGTAAACGAGCTGGGGACTTTTCTGAGTCATAATACATATGACATGTTTCATATGACAGTGAGTGATATTTAATATAGCGGAAGGCTTAATAACTGGGAGCACAACCCAACATAATACACGCAGCACCAGGACAAAATCTAATGATAATAGTGCATGCACTACAGTATTTGACCTAATTGGATGGATCTTCCACATCATGACAGTAGTGATTGTTAAGTGAACACTATTGGCCAGCTGGATTGAACCAATGATCTCGCAATCCCCTGGCACCTGTATCCTCAAGCACTGTGCTGTATATTTAACAGGAACCTGATTGTTGGCAACTGGTCATGTCAGTAATATACCTCAAAAAGGGTAGTTCTGAAATCAGGTCCTTATAATCTCACAGTATAGCACTGTTCTCACATTTGCTAGTGCTGTACAGTAGAGCACTTGGGCCTGTTTAACTGAACTCTCTTATGTCCCCGTTCTCTGACCCGCGCACAGGTCTTAAAGCTGCAAATTCCAGATTACATTTTAGCAATTTTCCTTTCAGAGATAATGAAAGGATTTGGGTACAGTGTCCAGATAACAGCAGGCTGGCCCAATCTATTCTGAGAAAGTTTATTCGGGGTGTGGTGGATGGTTTAAACTATAGAAAGCTTGCTGAAAAAAGAAAAACAAATGATATGTCTACTTCTCTTTTCGGTTTGCCTTTCTAGTAATATATTCTGATGAAACCCTTGCACATAAATGTGTTTTGACATCTTTTATTGCAGCTTGCCAGCTTACATTTGTACCGTGTCTTTTGGCTCTGTGTTCAGTGGATTAGCTTTCAATCAAGCTGGATTTAAAATGTGCTGACACAGAGCAATTCTTGTACAGTGTTTTTTAAATTTCCTGGATACTTATCGGTCTCTCCCTCTCTCTCTCCATCTTTTAATTGTGTCCTCTTCCTTTTTAAAAGACACACCATTGAAGCTCATGGATGATGATATGGAATTGCCATTTGTAAAATTGCGTTGTATGGAAGCAGGGAGAGGGGTGTTTGAGATCAGATGGGCGACAGCATTAGCATTACGCTTTATCTGGCTCAAGTGATGTCACAGGCAGCAGAAGAATTAATAAGGTTTTATTTAGCCCCTAATCCCTCATACCAATTGCCAAGCGAGTAAAATGTCCCAGAACGGAGAAGGCTAAACCACAGGATTAAAGTGTTGCAGCTCACTCCCTCCCCTCCCCTTTTTTATTTTTTGTTCCCTAAAGCTTTCAAGTGAAACATAAAAGGAGAGCATGTCATGCTGACCATCATGAAGTAGTAAGGCTGGATTTAAGGTGCGTTATGCGTGAGTATGTGTAGTGTTCTGTTTCCCTCTCACCATCTACTAATATTTCCAGAAAATGAATAATTCAAGGATTGCCTGGTAACAGGGAGATACTCGATAGCACCGCCTCTGGATAATAAAAGAAACCTGGAGATCAGGTGAAACAATACCTCAGTCTTCCACATTTTTTCCCTCTCCTTTTCTTTTGATGTAACTGTAACAGAAGACTTGAAAGAAAACACCCTGCTCTTTTTTTCTCTTTAAAGCTGTGTTCTTTTTCTCTTC
This sequence comes from Polyodon spathula, assembly GCF_017654505.1. Lineage (NCBI taxonomy): Eukaryota > Metazoa > Chordata > Actinopteri > Acipenseriformes > Polyodontidae > Polyodon > Polyodon spathula. Next base: position 5,946,863 of record NC_054543.1, read on the forward strand.
AATGCCTGTTTCCAGTCAGCAATCCACAAGTATCGGGCGCTCTCAGAGCTGGGACGCTGCTGGGTGGCATGAGGGGAATTGGGAAGGGGAAAACAGCTACCAGTACAACCCCAGGGCACCAAGACGGAGAAACGGGGGAAACGGTGGTGGGGGCTGGGACGAGCCGCACCCAGAGTCACAGCGGAGCGAACTGGAGCGCAAGAGGGAACCTTATTCCTACCACGACTCTCTGTACGACCAGGGCTACCCTGAGAGGCATGAGCATCAGCTTGTGAGGAAGAGCTCAGTCCCGGACCTGAACAGCTACTACGAGAGGCAAGCAGACGCTGCCATGACGGGAAGGTGCTCCGTGCCTCCTCAGGATTACTACCACCATGACCCTGCAATAGCAGCCCAGCCACCTGAAGATCCTCGAGGCTTTTATAAGGGGGAGCAGCAAATGCTTAGCAGATCACCTGCGCATTATGGGATAACCAGTGGGGGACGACCAACTTGGGATCAAGGACAATCCAGGCCTCCCCCCACATCCCCAACGGCTCACGAGATGAGCCGAATGTACAGGGAATCTGCAGCCTCTAAGATGATATCAGACGGGCAGCACATACGGAGCAGGGACTCTTCTCTTACCAGGTACGGAGTAGAAACAGCAATTCCCAGGTACGGGGCCGAACCACCCCCTATGAGTGGCCGCTCTGTCTACAACGACGTCAATGGCCGTTACTTGGACTCCCAGCATGCCACAGCCACCTCCTTGGTGGTTGATCCAGCCAACCAGGCTATGGACGGCAACCTGGAGAACCATCATCGTGGGCTTGGGATGAGGCAGGAGGGCGCCAACTGTTATAGCTCAGCAGCCGGGCAGAAAATGGGTTACGATGGTTACGATGGCAGTGCTCAACACCCGCTACAGTCCACCAGAATGGGGGAATTGAAGAAAAACATGGATTCTGATTTTGTTGCTCTGCTACGGGCCGAGGGCCTCTCGGAGAGCACTATTAGCGGCCTCCTCCAGCAGGGCTTCGACTCGGCCGGCCTCCTGGCCATGATGGAGGAGAATGATGTGCGTTCAGTGGCGCCCAACCTCGGGCAAGCCCGCGTGCTGTCCCGCGTGGCTCACAACTACAAGATGGAGCTGCAGCGGCAGCACGAGGCTCCAGTTGGCGCACATCAGCGTGGGCGGACTCGCTCCAACAGCTTCAGCAGCCGCAACGACATCTACCACCAGCAGCAGCAGCAGCAGCAAAACATGGAACCCAGCGCCCTGCAGCAGGCGCCCATCTCCATGCAGCCTGCCTCATCCAGGATGGGGGAGGTCATTGGCAGGAGGCCCTCCAGCGCCCCCACTCAGCACTTGCTGGAAACCGCCACCTATGGCCCTGGGATGAGTGCGCGCACTCCTTTCCCGGCCAGTCCCGGCAGCTACAACAAACCCGTTTCCCAGAACCACCCCACGTCAGCCTATTCTGCCAACTCTGGGATCGCCATGACCACTACGCAGCATCCCAGCCTTCTGAGCTCGTCCCCAAAGACGGCGTACTCCACTAACTACACCATACCCATGGAGCTCATGAAGAGAGACCGCAGCCTGCCTGCCATGTCACCCATGCTCAGCCCTCACTGCAGCCCTCAGCCCCTCCGCAAGGGACCCCAGCAGGAGGCCACCCTGAAGCCCAGCGGCTCCACCCTCCAGGTGCAAAACGTTAACACTGCCAACCAGAACCTCACCCGGCGCACAGGGCCGCCAGTCATCATCTCCACAATGGCATCGCCTGACACAAGTAATTCGCTGTTTTAAGCTTTTCTGTCCCGTTTCTCTTTTTCTTTCTTTCTTTTTCGCACCTGATTGTGGTTTTGCACTCTTTTCTGTGTCCCAAATGTCTGTATTTCTGGCACTTTGTAAAAAAATTAAAAAAATGTATATGTGTGTGTGTGTGTGTGTATATATATACATACCATATTACTTGGCATCACCACGTTTATTTTAAATTGATCAAAATGACGGCGGTGCTTAAAAGAGGGCGTCCTTTATACGAGGGCGACCTTTATTATTAATTCTACGATTTTCAAAAGCTGCAATATTTTATTACATGATTTATGACATTTTAGAAGTGTTGCGGTTGCTTATTTTCTGTATTACGGTAGCCTACCTTTATGTCGCAACATGTGTGGCTAACGTACTTTTTCTACAGTACTTTTATCGGTGACAGTTACCGAGAGCCTATTAGGTGGGAGTTGGAACGTCAGAGGAGAACTATACCAGCGAATCAGGAGTGTGTATTGGTTGTTAAGGGGTGGGACAATGCTGTTGTGGCAGTTACTATGTGTGTGTACATTAGTTTGTAATTTACGTGCTTGATTGAGGCTCCCGTCTCTTCGGGGGTGTTACATGCACATAGTCATTTATTTGTTTACTGTGTGTTTTTTTTAGCAGGGGGAGAAAAAAAATGCCTTAATGTTTCTTTATTGATAGCGCCGTTTATTCAAGGGCGGCCTCTATTATTATAAAGATGATATGTGACTGCACCGTCAATACAAGGGTGTCTTTAATTCAAGGGCGCCGCTAAATTGAAGTAATAGTATATATATATATATATATATATATATATATATATATATATATATATATATATAGATATAGATATAGATATAGATATAGATATAGATATAAAAATTATAGTTTATTTATTTATTATTTCATAGACCTACATACAAGTCAGACTGTTGATAGACACTCCTCCCCCTTGATCCAAATTATATCTTAAGGTTTTCTTTTTTTAACACTAATTTTATTATTTATTAGGGGTGGGCAATGATATGGACATTGTATATTGATTTCGTGCACGTATTTGATATCGATAATATTGAAGTCTTCCAAAACAGAAAAATCGATTAACACAATTGCAATATCAAACACGTATAGAGGTTAACAGATATTTACATATGAAAAGCAATAATTTGGTTTAACTTAGTGGTGTTTTGCTTCACAATATCCATGAAGAAAAACAAGGTATTTTTATATTGTTTTACTGTTAAACCATCAGCCACCTCAAAACCGAGATATTTCTATACTTCACTGCGCACAGACTAGGGGTGTTCATTTTCTAGCCAATCTTTAAGTAATTGAATCTTCAGCTGTTCTGCGTATAACTGCTGACTCACAACACCTCTAAAAGTATTAAGTACAGTGTCGTGCCGATCTTTGCATTATTTTGGGATGTGTTTTGATGTTTTAAAAGTAATTGCATTGATAATACCGAAAGTTCACATTAAAAATCTTTAATAGAGTTAGTAATAGCAAGAACAACATGCATTGAACCACTGACGCATGTGCATATCTCAAAATAATGGAATAAAATGGTTAAATAGTACATCAGTGCATGGCGTTTGCTTACGAGAGTGACCGTGATTGGTAAATGGGTTTGTTGTATCTTAATAATAAAATAAACGTGATTATGCTGCATTTGTATTTTTAGCAGTATTAACAATGTCTCTGCGAGCGAACATGAATAATATGGAAACTAGTATCGATATCGAATGAGCGATATCATATCAATATGTCTATTGGTGCCTGTCACTGTTATTTACCGCTTTAGACAGTACCTCTATATTACATACGATGACACTTTTTCTGGGCTCTCTTATTGTTTTATTATTCAGCGCAGCTGTCTCCATAGTCAGCTTTCTCTTGGCCTCGTTGTATATTTGAATGTAAATGTAATCTCCTTTTTAAAAAACTCATAATTTGTTCCAATATTGCAGTCCCTATTATTATATAGCTATGTTTTAAAAGAAAGTGACCTTAATATAATGACGAGCTGTCTATGAGATTAGTTTTGGCAGGTTCCCGTCGTATTGTTTCATATTAATCTAAATTCATATATCACACACCACAGCTGGATATATGTGAGCACAACATTCAATAGCAAGATCATTTTCAGTTTTGACCTTTCCACTACAGTATTAGTTACCATCCAAAGTGACGTATTTGTTACAACAGAGAGCCCTCTCCCTCCCATGGTTAATTTAGCAAGCAAGGTAGCCTGACCTGTTTTTTTTCAAATGCACAATAATAAGTAGAGTGCTACTGAAAAGTCAAAGACGAAGCACAGTGTTTGGGTGACATTTTGTGTGTTTTGCTGCCTGTTCAGTTAATATTTTTTTAAGTCTATATTGCCAGTGTTGCCAAGTCATGGCTTACTTTCTGCATATGCAATGGTTTCACGCTATTGCTAAGATTGGTATTTGATCTATTTTGTGTAGTTCTCTTTTAATTTGCTAATCAGGTGCCCCCCACCTGATTCTTCGTATTGTAGCTCCGTTTAGGAAGCCTGTCTTGGCCCGCAGCCTAATTCAGAGGTTCCCAAACTGTTGGCCGCAAAAGCAACCGCTTCCAAGCAAAATTCACTTGTGAGCAAAAGAATAAGGCTTTCTGAAGGGACTGGTGCTGTTCAGTAATTAAGCACCAGCTGTAGTAAAACGAGCAACAAACCGTTCCGAACATTTGACAGTTTTATTAGTTTTTTGAATGACCACCTGACCTTTGGCTGGCACGGCCGGTTTCACTGACCTCTACAGACCCCTGTGTAGCAGTGATCTTGGACTGCCTTACCTCAGGGAAATGAGGCAGTTTTAGATTACTGCATGAATAAATACAATTACAGGGACATAAAAAGGTGTGCTCAGTAAAACAAAAGAAACTGTTCTGCAGTAACTAATAAAGATCTGCATTGTATATGCAAACCTGTCAGCTTTTGAAAATACAAAATTGAGAGTGGGGGGGTGCAATCGGTGATACTTTTCTTTTACTATTTCTCCTATAGAGCAGGGGTTCAGGTGCGTGGCTAAGTATGTGAACTTGCCTCGCGCACTGCATGCCTGCCACACGACTCCACTGGGTCCTAAACCCTGCTATTACAGACGGTGATTGCAGTAGCCTTACACCAGCTGTGACTTTTGCATACTTTAAAGGTTTGCTGACATAAGGGGGTTTGATAGTACAGTTTTGAGGAGGATATGGGAGAAAATCTGACCCGGGAGATGTCCGGGAGAAGGGTCCAAAATACGTGAGACTCCAGGTGAATACGGGAGAGTTGACAGGCCTGTATATGTCTTAGAGACACACTCCAGTTATGTCTCATTTCCAAATGCTCTTAACCGGCACATCCCAGCTCTTGTGTTTGGGGTGTATCAGATTTAAAATTGCAGAACTCGCGGTGATGTTCCTGTAAGCTGCTTAGAGCCTAAATTATAGTTGGTGTGTTTCAGGTAATTTTATCTGTCATTTTATCTGTCTGTGTGAGGAGAGAGGAGTGAGCTTGCATGTGCGTTGGTTAGGCTACTCTGTGTCCTTATTCATAGCAATGTGATACATTCTCATATCACATCCATTGCTATACGTTTAAACCATAGATTGTTTCAATATTGTTCTAAGACATGCATTACAAAAAAAAAAAAGTTTAGTATTGAAGTACAAAACATGTGTCGCTGTAGCGTTCAAACTGATGCTAATGGGCTGCGGCAATCACTTGTGACAACAGATTTTTAATAAATAAAAATATCTTGCGTAATTGGTACAAATGTGTAAGTGTTTGTACAATAATACTGCGGGCATCTTAAAAGATTACATTCAGTAATCATTTCCTATGATAAACTACTGGGACATGTCTGTCACATGACTTTGTCATAACCCTTGTCACAACCTTCCCAGAATGCCTCAAGAAATACCGTCCCCAAGCTGTGACATTGCACCTGAGCAGTGGCGAATCAGGACTGATTGATTTACCCAGGTTATTGTGAACTACACGCGCAGTGGTTTGTTGAGTAATATCCGTATCAAAGCTGATGTTGGAAATTCAGTTTTATATAAGGATGGTTATTCTAAACATTGCACTTTAGGATGTGTAGTAGAGAGAGAGCTGTTCACAGAATCTGGAGCAGCATTGACTTTCAAAGGAATGCAACGTTTTGTTGCCCGCTGTGAATGTTTATAAAGCGAGCTGGGGCAGGTGTGTGACAGGCATTATACACATGGGGGCTATATACACAAACACATCAGCATCTTGACGGATTCTCAGAAAAACATGTTTTGTGACTGAGGACTTTTCAGCTTTTCCCCATAATAATGTCCGATGAATGTACTGTTTTGTTGTTGCTGTTGTTTCACGTTCCACTAACACCATTAACTCCTGGAAGAATTACTGATAGTGCAACCAATTATATATAATGTATAATGTGACTAAAATGCTTCTAATTTAATTAAACATAAACGAATAAATATAAACAAATGAATCTACCAAAGCAACCTTACTGTACGTATGCATGTAAACATAAAAAACAAAAAGTGAAGGATAGTTGAGACTTATTTTTTTGGTTGTTTTTGTCTCTGCTTGTGCTGAGCCTGTTTCATTTTCACCAAGGTCATGTGCCGCGTTTTTCACAAGTTAAACATCCTTTCAGCACAACAAACTCATTTGCATCAGCCTGACATTTGTTGCTTCAGTAATTTCATCTGATAATGGCCAGCTTACAAAGCAGATCTCAAAGCATATTCCTTAATTGTGTGTTGCTAGGCAACCTGGGTTTTGGTGGTAATCACAGAAAGATTATCTTCTCATTTAAGTAGCAGGGAAAGGTTTAGCAGGAGTGCATTGTGTTCAGGTATCTGCTTGTTTAGGGAGGACAGAGTTAGGTGATAAAATATTGAAGGAGCTGCATTGACGTGGCAGGGTGTGGGTCAGTTGACCTAGAAATCTCTTGGTCTAATGTTTGGGATGCACTAGGCTGTTAATTTGGATTCTGTTTTCAAACAGACTAATAATTCAGTTTGAAAATACATTTTCTTTGAACTTCTCCCTTTTTTGAAATGTCCCCTTTTGAAATTCCCCAGTATACACTGTGCTGTATCTTGTAATGATAATGCAAGTACATGCGAAATGGAATTATGGGGATAATGGCAGCCATTGTCGTACTGCCTTATAATTAGTTTTCCTTGCTTTAAAGGATTCAATTATACCGAGTTATCTCTGTGAGAAGGCATTAGATCACAGTTCCCTAACAGTTTTTAGCAGTTTTGTCTGTCGCTATAACAGAAACGTTAACACCATTACTTGACAGTTTCTTTTCAAACCACACTGGCATATGGCTCGTTTATATATTTTGCTTGCTTAGCAGAAGTACAGTCATTTTTATCTTGCCATGTCCGATTCCTTGGTTTTAAGTTTCTCAATGGTTATGTGCTGTTATATTTTATTAAAGGCCGTGCCACTGTACATACAGGGCACATTGATGTGAAAGGAACAGCTGTTCTCTATGTGGTCAGGCTCATCTCATTCTCCCCCTGCTCTCCGGTGTGGCGCTCATTAATATTATTATTAATGGGCTGAGTTTGAAATCACTGGCGTCAGTTTATCTAAACTCATTGTTGTATGTTTGGGTTTACATGGGCTATGGACGTGTCATTGAAATGCACAGGGATCAGCACAGGTAAGCATCACAGGAAGCTATTTATACCAAATATTATTTTACAACTGCTTCTACTAATCACTGCATGTTGAATTAATTCCTAGAAAGTTAGAAAGTGTTTTGAACCACAACAATACCCCTGACCCTCTTTAGAAAATGCAACATTGCTATAGTGTGCTTACTGTTCCAGTGCTTACTACAGCTTACTGGAGGGATAAAGCATTTTTACTGTTTCTTTTGAGGCAAATTATGCCTTAAGTACTGTAGCTAGTCCATATTGGGTTTGAGGGTTTTGTAGCCTCCAGAATCTCCGAGCTGGTACTTCATTAATTAATTAATAAATATGAAACACTGCTATTCACCCAGCTTTTGAAGTGCCACATCAGATGTGAAGTTATCATTTTTGTTTTTTTAAATTTAGTCGTCGCCATTGGTTTTTACCCCAGTTTTCTCCCCAACTTGAAATGCCCAATTATTATTTTTATCCCGGTTCACCGCTGCAACCCCCCGGGCGACTCGGGGAATGGAGGCTGGAACATGCTTCCTCCGAAACGTGTTCCTGCCAGTGCGTCATTTTGCACACTGCGAAGCCATCAGATCTACAGTGTCGGAGGACAACACAGATCTGAATGGCTCCACTGCAGACCCACAGGTGCCCTATCAGCCACAGGGGGCGCTGGTGCGCGGTGAACCATGGAGTGCCCTGCCCACCCTAATCCCTCCCTACCCGGGTGGCACTCAGCCAATTGTGCGCCGCCCCCTAGGAACCTCCAGTCACGATCAGCAATGACAGCCTGGATAGGGCACACTCAGGAGCCCTGTGAAGTATCATTTTTGACAAAAAAATCATTTCCCTCTGTCTGTGTGTGTTTTGGGGACGTGGGGCAGGCTCCTACTGAGATGTCTTTCTCTGCAACTAGGTAGAGTATTTTTAATCCGATGTTAGCTAAATATGACAGACTGCTTGTGTTTTCATGCATTTGGGTTATTAGACTTAAGGAGAGTACAGCATGAGGCTACTGCCAGTTTGGCAGGCAACAAGCAAACTGATTCCAGCATTGTGTTTGGTGCTTGTCTCTTAAACCTTAAAGAACGGAGCAAAAGCGAAAGAAACTTTGAAAACCTGTGGTGGGATTGTTCGTGGGCTGGTAAGGCATCAATCACTGGGTGTAATCAATGGCGATCTATTAGTAGCAGCTGTAAAATTGCGATTGAAGAAAATAGAGGTTGTGATTTCAAGTGTATCTGTTTGCAAATATATTGCTGTGCAGAGGGATTATTGCAGAGGCAATCTGAAAGACCATCTGGACTGAAAAAGCAGGCATGGGTTTAGGTTCTGTATGCTCACGACTTGTAAGGTAATAATTAGTATGATGATTCAGGAAATGCAGAACATGTCGATGCTTAGTGTGCGTGTGTGTGTGCGTGTGTTTTAAATATGACTGTAAAGAGAGCAAAAAAAGGTTCTACAAGCTGTGGATTCCCAGTAAAAAAAAATAAAAAGTGTGTACAGGTCAAGACCACTGTATGAGTCGCTGTGTACCTTTTTCAAAACTGCCTAAACTCAGACTTTTCTACTTTTGGGTTTGACTGTAGAACAGTGTACTGCAAAACTGCTACAACCTCATGCCTTAGAGGGTAACAGAGATCTGCAGATTGGAGCGCTTTGCAGTCTCTGTCAACCCACTGAACACACCCAGCTTGATTTGAATTGCACCCTTGTGTGTTCAGTGACCCGTATACTGTACCACTGCAAGCTTTTATGAGGCACCTATGCTCACAAGCATGCTGCTTTCTATCATCTACCGTGATAAAATGCTGATGAAAAAAATAATAATAATTAATAATAAAAATTATATATATAATGCATTTTTTTGTTGGTAAATATAAATCAGGAGCTGTCCTTTCCTCATAGCTCTCCCCATCTCCTTTTGTCTCTCATCTCATTTATTTTGCCAGGCAGGTCAGTTTAAATTATTCATCGGTGGAAAATGAAAACCTAGCGGATATTGAATTGCAATTTTGAAGTGTCAGGGTCAACCTTGTGTGCTTGCAATTGAACAGAAAGACAGTTAAAGAAGATATACCTTCTGGATTAATTTTGAGTCATCTTTTTTTTTTTTTTTAAGAATTTGTTTTATTTATTTATTTATTTAAAAACCAAAGCTTTTGTTTTTCAAAGGAATACTATTCAATAAGTCGTTTTCTCCACCGAGAAGGTGCTTACAACATAGCACAGATGTGGCTTCATAGTTACCTGTTATTTCAAAGCTAACCTCAGAAAACAGTATTGAGTTTTATTCTATGAAACCTTTTTTTGCTAAGGGGCTGTGAGCTGATTTCAGGGCTGGGGGGGCTCAGTTAAACTAGATAGCACTGACTCTGACCACAGATCCATACTTTGAGTTTCATCTGGTGCCAATTGTGACTCTACAAAGATCAAAGAAATTAAATAAAAACGTGTCCTTTTTTTTTACCCTTTTTATGAAAAGTTAAGAACAGGGGAGTCCAATCAGCCTGTCGAAAATCAGTATCTGAGTAACTCCAAAAGATAAGAATAAACACTGGCGTTATTGAAGAATCAATAGGTAACAATATGAACTATATTTCTTATATAAGTTATATATATATAAATATATATATATATATATATATATATATATATATATATATATATATATATATATATATATATATATATATTATATATACCCGGGTACCCTCAATATATCTTTCATATATAGGTGGCCCATGGCAGTTAAAGAGAAAGTAATTGCCTCACCCTGCTGCTCTCTTTTGCAATCAATTTACATTGCTTTTTTGTGGAAAAACGCAAGTTTCCATTTGTATAGTTCTAGAAAAACAAACATTTGCTGTAATTTGTAGTTAAGTGTTCTGACCACAAATATGAAAATAATTAAACAGTCAGGTCTTAAATAAACCCCAACGGCTCTGTTTTATTTGGAGGAGCGAAGTGAAAGGGGAACAGCATCTGCAGTTTGTTCTGCTTGCGTGACAGCCTGACACTACCAGACATATTTTAGCTCAAAGTCTGTGGGTCTTTTTCTTCATATCATGAATGCGATGGCTAGTAGTCTGAAGCGCAAATTACACTGGCATGCTTTTGATGTCATGTGCTGCAGCCATCCCAACTAAATACTGTCTATCTGTGCAAAACAAACCACATTTGCCTTTGAAGCATTTTTGGCATGCATGCATGTTTACGTCATGTTTACGTTTTATCAGTGGCGTCTCTTATCTTTAAACTTAAAAAAATTAGGCATTTGTTTAAATAAACCTTCAGAACAGTATAGGTTTGCCACTATTTCAAAACATGACTGGTACATATATTGTACTAAATATGCATACTGTTTTTCAAGGAAAACAGGTGCACAATTTTCTTGGGAAAATAGAACATTCTACATGTTTGTTAATATTGCATTTACTGAAGGTAGTGATGCTAAAATATTATTTCTGTTAATGAGTGGTGTATTATTATTAGTAGTAGTAGTATTATGCACACATTTTTTCTTTACTATTAGGTCACCTTTTACATTTACTTCTAATGAAATTCTTCCAAAAAGTTTTTCTTTTGATAGTCCTTGACAAAAGCCCACAGTAGTTAAAGTAGGTGACCCTTATAAACACAGGAGTGGTTTTGTATTGGGGATTATATACATATAAGTTGCTGTTTGTTCACTGGAGTGCAATAATGTTTACCTGTGTACAATCTGGTAACATTTTCCGATGTGTTTAGCCAAAGTAAATACGTTTTAATAATCGTTCTTCAGAAGTTCCCGGTGACTGCGCTGGGCTGGGTTTGACAAAACGTGGGTGGAAGTGGGTGACTGTAACAGTACTGCAGAGGGACTTAACATTTCCACATCTATTTGTGTTGAAATTTCATTCCGAAAAAAAAAGAAACAAATGGGGGCTGGAGTGAAGAAAATCCCATTTGAAGCTGTTCAGTCACACAAATTGAATCCATTCTGTAATTCTCCAAAAAGTATTCATCTCAACCCCAGTAGCCTCTCCACTAATCTTTCTAGAGCTTGCAGTTTAATTGGAGAAGACGGCTCTTCGTCTGTTATCTGGGTATAGCGTTATTTCAGTCATTTAGCAGAAATCCTTTTGCAGTTACTAATAACCTGCTCATGGAGCTCTTACAATGACAGGGTGATAATCACATTCAGTTGAACCCCCCCCCAAGATGTACCAAAGTTACATACAACCCCAAAAGTCTGTGTGTAGACAGTACTGTTCTGTAGTTTCAGAAATACTATTTTGATTAAAAAGCATGAAATCAGATTTTCAGGCTAAAAGCAGTAATCGTCATGCAGCAACTGCACTCCACTGCTTTATGAATACAGTCTCATAATCTTTTACCATCTGGAACCACATTCAGTAATGGAGATATTTTTAGTGCAGCACAATGACGACATCTAAAGGTGAGATAGCTAGATAAGGGCCATTCTTCTTTGTGCATAGTATTAGTTTTGGAATAGTTTCCCAGTAATTACACTTTTTTTTCTGTGCTTTACTTTTACTGGCTGTAAAAACAAGTGTAGCGTGCCTGTTGTGTGTTCAGTGTTGCTAGTGAAAACAAACAGCAGGGGTTTATTCTTCCACATTTAACTACTTTGACTGACTCTGTAAAACAACGTCTTGTTTATTCTCAAAACCGTTTGGAATTGCTTTGGGCACGTATTGAAAAATTAATTTAATGACTGCCAAAAAATCAAAAACCCCGAAACTTACAAATAATTGTTTAGAATTTTCAAGTCAAGCATTATAAAACAACCCCCACCCCACCCCCAAAAAAAAGTCTTAATAAGACACACATGGTTCTGAGCTGTCAAATTAAGTGGCCCACAATTTGCTCATTTGTCTCAAAATAGTGCACACCAATATATACAATAAAACTAGTCTTAATTAAACACACCTGGTGCTAGACTGGTTCTTAAAGCTACAGGATATAAAGTGGCTAAATAAACCAACCTCACCCCTTCTTGGTCTCCTGATCATCAAATACATCATAGCCAGAATAAATATAGGTGCCTTTATAGCAGTGGGGAAAAAAAACACATTCATTTGTGAACAATCTATGGTCAAGCATTGAGGTGCTTCTGTCATTCCTCACTTAACAAACAGGCTTGTGATTTTTTACTTTTGGAGAAGCAGCCGTTTTTGCTGTTGTGGTGTGTTCGACAGTGTGGAAGATGCTTTTTCCCCTTGAGCTTTGTGCTGTATCTTGTGTTTTGCAGAATTAAGAGCTTGCCAGAGGGTGTCCTATGCTCTTCCTACCAGCATTCAGTTAACGCTGTACTTTCAGTCTTCAAGGATTTTTGGAAAGAAAAACAGAAAACTGAGGGCATTTTATTAACAGTATGTACAGTCGGGTGTGCAGATCAATCATCTCTAGACTGCTATAAAGTTGAATTTTTTTTTGTGTGTGTTATTCAGCATGCAATGTATTTATTTTAATGTAAGTGGTCTACCACTGTAGCCTAGTGGATTTCTGTTGAATGAAAGACTTTCCCCTTAAAGGATTAAACAGCATATCTGCAGGAGGAAACACGAATGGGTTAACGCCTTTCCTTTTTGTGTTTGGAGCAGTGGGGGGTGGGCATCAGTCCTTGTGAGTATGGCATGGATGTACACTTGCCACCAAACAAACATAGGCTGGCTGGCATATTTCATACAACCGGCCAGGCCAGATGGCTGTTGTCACACAGAGAGAGAAAGTTCCAGGAACAGAACACGCACCACCCACTAAGACCCCACATCTGCAGTGGAGCTTTTGTGGCAGCAGTTGACCGGTTTATGATCTGCTGAGGTAATTCCCTTATTTATGCACAATCTGTAGCCCTCTGGGGTGAGGGTATAGCAGCCTTTTGTTTTATTAGAGGAGTGGTGGCAGAATTTATATTTTATTGATGTTAATAATAGTCTGTCACTCTTCACACTTCATCTTTTTTATTATTATATTCTTCTATGGAAATGAATTTTTTTTTTGTTTTTTTATGGATTTGGTTTTGATAATTGGCCTGTAAAGGATATGATGTAGCTGTAGTCATAGTTTATTAGTGGCTGCCAGCACAGGTGCAACTCAGTAGGGTAAGCACTAAAAACAGTGAGTGCCCCATAGACAAATATACAGCCAATAAAATAATAGATTCTCGATTTTTCTGCCCAGGAAAGTCCTGCTGTGATTTTGTATCTCGTTCCCAGTTGTGCAGCTGGTTTGGACAGAGTACATGAAGATGGAGCACCTGTCTCTGCGAGTGAACAATGCAGGTTAACTGAGCTGGGCTTTTGTTCCTACCATTAGGCTACAGTGCCTCCTGTTGTGTTTTATAGATTTACTACACAAAAAGGGAAAGAGCGTTCGCTTTCAATGGGAAACTACACTAGCCGGCAAGTTGTTTAATTCAGTTGAAGTAAAGAAAGTGATTGGCAGGCAGATGGAATTATTTATTTATTTATTTATTTTTTAGTGAAATGTTATTTCATTCATACCCAGCTGTTACTATGACTGCTGCAACATTATTGAAATAGTGTAGCAGATTGTACTGGGTGACTACAAGAACTGGCATGGCCAAATAGTGTTGCTTACTGCACTGTATGTGCAGAAAAAACCATCCAGATGCCAAACTGAAGGACAACATTCATCAAGAGGCGTTATATCACGCCCCAGACATTTTTAATCCTCTTAAGGATGGGGGTCGTAGTATAAATAAATGTGATCTTACTCAGCCATTATTCTAGTTCAATTAACAGGACAAGAGTCCCAAAGATTTGGAGTTACAATGTCCACGCCAGCAGTAAAAAAGTGACCAGATGACTTTACTGTATATCCATCCCTTTCATGTCAGTGAATACATTTCGAATTGCTATGTAATAATACATTTAGAATATAACTTTAACATGCATGGTTTAACATGCATGGCTGGGCTACATTGGGTTGCATCCCAGCACTGTATAGAAAACTATTACCTGAGCATAACGAGCAGCGATTCTCCTTACGGTTGTACAGCTGTGTGCGAAATATTCTTAAAAATCAGGGGGAGCATTCTTCTCTCTGGGAACTCTGCGCGGCGAGACCTCAGAAACCCTTTCATGGTAAGATTGAATTATTTTTGAAGTTGCTTAGAGAACTATTTACCGCCAGTGAAATGATTTGCTGTTGTTTTTATAGTTTGCGGCATTGGAAGTGCAAGGGGGGAGCTTTGGATGTTAAATGGACCCCATCTCCTCTTGCTTGAGACAGCTGAGCTGCTGCATATTGATCTGATAGCACTTTAAAAAAAACAAAAAAAAAACATCAGCGGCTGCAATCAGAGTTAAATCCGCTGCTCTTCCCATAGGAGCAGTACAGAAATGAAATGGACCAGAGCCTCAGGATCAATTGATCTCTGTTGAGCAGGGGAGCTGGCAGTGACACTTACTTGGCATTTATATTAAACTCAATGCAGTTATATACTGAGTCAAGCTGGATACCCTTTTAACAAGCCAAGACCTCTGAATGTACGTTTGACATTTGCCTGTAACAGGTCGTTCTTGGTAATCTTTTAATTCTTCGCTTGGTAACTCTTAAAGGCAACGTAAGTTCCACGGCGACATCCACAGCTGCTGCAGCTTGGCTTAACGGTTGGACGGTAATGGTGAAGCAGACAGTAAATCTTGCAGCAGAAGAGCGAGCTCCACATCTACAGCTATGAACAAAAGTTTTACAGCACCAAGAATTTTTAGATTGAGGCATTATAAAAAAAAATTTAAAAACACTATCTGTGAACATAATTGAGATTTTTTTATTTAACATCATGTAATTAAAGAAAATACAAAATTACATTGGAAAAGTCTACCGGAAGACATAATAGCCGTGCAGCATTCAATGTTAGATTTTGAAATGTTTGAACTTTTTATTTTCAATTTTTGTCAACACACACACACACACACACACACACACACACACACACACACACACACACACACACACACACGTAAAGTGCCCGGCCAGGCCACAGGGGTCGCTTATGACCATAGTTCCTTTTAAATTAAAACGGAGTATGAGATTTAAATCCGAATTTCATCAAAGAAGACTAAAATGAAAATATACCCTATTGTATATTTATCAGAACATTTTGATAAAAGCATCCCTAATTAACAAGTTATGCAGACCATTGGCAATACAACAGTGTACTCGAGGAACATGGCAGTTTCATTTTGAAAGGGTGTGAGTGGAAGAGGGAGGGAGGGAGGGAAAAAGGGGGCTGGCATTCTTAAAATGCTGCGGAGGCCAGATTAGAATGAAGAAAAAAAGGGCAGGAAAAATGTGCAGTGCATCAGGGAAGGAAATGGAACTGTGACATGTACAAGCCCTTTGGAGAACAGACAGTATTTTGGCTTGCACTCACATGTTTTTTTTTTTTTTTTTTTTTTTTTTAACACAGGGGCTGGGAAAGAAGAAAGACTGTCATTAGTTAAAAAGCTTTAGCCAAGTCAGGAGGGAGTGTTTTAAAGAGTTTGAGATTGAGCTGGATGGAGGGGTCTGCTAGAACAGTCGTAGCAACGCAGCGCGGGCTAATCTTCAGGAGCAGATAAAGAACAAAAGGGTTGTTTTTTCTGTTCCCCCGCCACCTTCGATTTTTTTGGTTTTTGTTTTGCCTTCCTTCTCAAAGGGGCGTTTGTCTCAGGATGGTGCAGCTGGAGGAATTACGGCAGCGTGTTTGGAGGTACCTCTCGTAGCCAGAGGGGACTTGTGTGTAAAAAAAAAAAAAAAAGAGGGAGAGGAGGGGACTGGTACAGTCTGAAAATCTTGTCTCCTTTCTTCCTCTTTTTTCCCCTCTTTTTTTTTTGTTTTGTTTGGCTGACATGTGCGGTTCGTAATCAGAAGAATGTGGAGACAACATTTTCCAGGCAAGGGGGCACATTTCCTGTTTCTTTTCTGTTTGTTTAATAAAATATGGCATGGGTTTTCAACCCCGCTTGTGGCAGCTGCTTTTTTTTTGGGGGGGGGGGGGGGTTGTGAATTTATTTGAGAGAGAGAGAGAGGCTAGTTGATGTACTTTTTTATATACTGCTCTACTGCCAGGACTATGTTTTCAGTGTTTTTTTCTCAAAGCTCTGTAACGTAGGCAACAGAGATTAATAAGAATTAAGTCCAGTGTTATCCTGCTGCTGCTGCTGCTGCCTGCTTTTGTTTCTGCCCTCTGCATTGTAGCGAGCCTGAGCTTCAGCGGTCAGCACAAAGGCTGCCATTTAGCAGGGAGCACTCTAATTTTCTAGGCAGGGGTGCCATTGGAGTGGCGCACAGCTGGGTGGCAACAGGGGTGGAGCAGTGCAAGGGAGGATAAGCAGGCCTTGTGTGCTTAGGGGGGTGGGGTTGGGAACCCAAAACAAAAGAAGCTTATACTATTATATATGCTTACACTCTCTCTCGCAGTAACACTGTGTGTGTGAATTTAGAACGGGGTGGAGCAGAAATTCAATACCTTTTGGGCAGGGTAATGTTCCATAAAGGGAGATGCATTTTTAAATTAAAAAAAAAAAAAGACTTAGTGTTAATCCAGTGCTATGGTTTACTATACTTTGCGGCAGTAAGTTCTGACTAGTTCTTGGGCACCTCTTTGGAAGCATTAGAAGGTAGTGTATTACAGAGGTAGCCAGCAGTTTAAGCTTTTAGCTTTCACTTATTGTAAGACCCCTGTAAAAGATTACTTTTATCAGACTCCTACTGTTACCAAGTTTTTTGGGAATCTATTGGACTGTCCTGACGTTAGAAACAGCAAAGGCATCTTTCGGTGTGTTTTTGTTGCAAGGCAATGGAAACATGTGCTGTTTCTAAGGGAGAGGCTGGTTTTCCACCCGCAGGAAGGGTTGAGAAAACAGCACGAATAAGGCCACTTTTAACCAGAATTTAACGTCATTACATTTCCCTCATGACCTTTTATTTATATATATATATATATATATATATATATATATATATATATATATATATATATATATATATATATATATATATATATATATATATAATTTTTTGTTCGGTCAGAATGTAATTTAGCTGGTTTGAACATTACTAAGTATACTGCGCAAATCCTATTTAACTGTGTTCAAGCTATTCATTTTCTCTTACGCCTTGACAAAAAACATAGAGATCCCAGGAGTGCCTACAAATGTGGCACTTTCATTTTCACTGCTATCTCGAGAACCGCTTGTCCAGCTGTGCTGGAATTTGATGTGGCAAATCTTTCTGCAAGTCTTTGAATATATCAGAATTGTGTTCTGATTTGCAGTTCTGGTGCGAGTTATAGTGTATCTTTAGAACTGCATGTGTGAGTTTTAGGAACCTTTGCATGGAAGTGATTCCCCAGTGAGCTACAGTATGGGTTCATAATCCAGATGCCAGATTGGCTTATCTACTCATTGCTAGGAAAATTGGCATGGACATTTGATATGGCAAGCATTAAATAAAAGTAATGTGCTTGGCAGAGATAAGTTACTGACATGTGTAAAGCAAGGGTTGAAGTGTGCATATTTACCATGGCAAAAAAAAAAATTCACATTTCTCACTTTTTTTCTGAAACTAATTGTCCTTTGAGAGGTAATGATGGCTGCACTACTGTAACATCAAGTACACCAATCTCAAGTACTAATTCTGATAATTTATTAACACACACATATTGCAGCTTTCAGATCTACCCAATATTAGAAACGAAATGAAAGAGAGCTGCTGGTAATATTTCATGTAAAACACAAATGCCTCGAGAGAGAGGGATAGAAATAATTACACAGGCCTGTGCTGGAGGTCACAGCTCAGACATTGGAATCAGACCGAGATTGTCTTCTGCCAAAAGGAGCTGAATGTACAAAACTAAACAGAAAAAAGAACTTAGGTTTAACATCCTAGCAGGGATAGAAATGGGACTCCTATTGCATAGCAGTTTCACCCATTCAAGGATTTACTTTGAGCTTGATTAACCCCAGTATATAGGTAACATGCTGAGGTGTATCTCATTAAACTTGCAGTAAAACTGGGAATTAATCAAACCGCTATTCAATGGGAGGCTTATTTCTATCCCTGCATCCTCAGATGTTTTAGTGGTTAAATACATAGCCCCTTTTAGATAGATACAGTACATTGTCATGTAGTAGATGCATGTTTCTCAAGCACACAGTGTTGATGGAGCCTGCATTCTTCAGGTCACAGTGGTGATTGTGTTCCATTAATGCACTGTTCTGCCCTTCAGTGAGTGTATGTTTTAAATATGTTACAGCCAAAGGCATGGAGTCATAATCCGTGTGAGTTTGTGTGTATAATATCATTGTTGAATTTGCCTTAACTTTTCAAAGTTGTCAGTCTTTTTGAATTTTAAGAAATAGAGTAAGTTATATGAAACACCCAAAAGCGTGAATCAGGGAGTGTAATTCTTGTGGGAATTTTTTCTGTGGCCATGAGATCAACTGTTTATTCCTGGATGTGACATCAGAGAGCTACAGTTTATGAACTGAAGTGGGCTGCAGTGGGTTTTGCTGTAAGCTTGAGCTTTTAGTATGCTTGGTAGCGCTTTATACTAAAATATTTAATTACCTTTTTTTCTCAGTGTTTACCACTAATAAGTCAGCGCTGAATAAGTGACGATTGGAATGAGGGTTATACAAAAAAAAGAAAAGCCTTATGATTTTGTAACAATGAGAATTACCAGCTACTACAGTAGAGAATTGGGTTTTTAAAGAGTCTCAGATTGTAGCTGCATTTGTTACAGTGTTGTGCATCTGCATTACAATTAACCCTCACAGATTATGCTGTGGGATGCATCACAGCGTTCCTATCAGACTTGCAGATTCTTTGATAAAGGTCTTGAATGCATGTATCCTTCTAAGGCAGGATCTCCAAGTCAAAGTCTAAAGACCCTGCCAGCAGCGATGAAGGATGCAAGGATATCCCAAAGCAGCTGCAGCATAGAAAGCACTGGGCATTGATTGCCATCTTCATGGTTGACAGCTTTATTCTTTTGCATATACAGCATGTGACAATGTTGCCCCTTCTCTGACCTTCCCATAATCTCGGGCTAACATCTGAAAAGCAACCCCATCTCTACGCTGAGTTCTGTCACAACCTGACTTGCAAACCAGTCATGTGGAGAGACCTGTGCATTGTGCCACTCTGTAGAGTCAGATCTGTTGCCAGTATAATAAATAAACCTGTGGGGCATTGCAATATGCTGTAGAATGTAATATGCAGGTTGCACTCTATGAGCCTGCCAGGGACCCGACAGCTGCCAAATGTTGCCATAGAAAACTCTGTTTGCATGGATGAGGTGGTGGGAAGTATGATGGCGAGTTCAAGGTTCTACTTCCAGCCCTGAGACTGCTTACTTGACCTTGTTCTTCCATAAACCTGACTTGCTGGAAGAAAAATGGTTGCATCGCTCTTAATAAATATAGTAATATGGACTGGAGAGGAGGCGTATAGTGGAAAACTAAGGCCCCCAAGGGAAGAACTATAGTCTCTGGAGGTAACGATAGTTCTTCCCAAGGGGATTTTAGTTTCCTACCATGTGCTGAGGTCTGCAGTCCATATTTCTTTAATGAATCACTCAAGACAGTATTGTTTTTGAAGTCCACAGTGCGTAGTTACTAAAGTTTTTTTGTCACAGAATTGTCCGTCTGGCTTTCTCACTGCGGCATAGGTTCTTGAAGGAGTCCGTTGAGTTTATGAATGTCGTGTTTATTTACATCGTCAAGTTGTTTGAATTTTAGGAAGTCAGAAAGCACTGAAAGTGAAGCTTTTATTATTATTTTAGTGTTTACAGCATCTTTGTAGTAATTTTATAATTCATTTTCTGTTGTCCACCATTTTGCTTTGTTGTGTGACGAGAGGAAGAAAGCTGGGCGTGATGATGTAATTTGAGGGAGTTTATGAAAAAAAAAACTATTGACCTTAAACAGTGTCACAAGGGCAGTAGTTGGATCTATTTTTGCTCATGTGATGAGGTTTTAAATAATCTCATGCCAGAATTCCTAAGGACTGATTCATATAAGTGACGTAATCTGGATATTGCCACTTACTGCAGTTTTTTTGCAACATAATGGTGGTATTTTTTTTTTTTTTAAATATATTTTAATGAAACATCATATCAGAAGGCAAACAAAAGCCTGAGGTTATAAGCTCCAGCAGAGCCCCAGATGCCACTGCTCAAAATATAGTATTTTATAATCCTGCCTAAGCCAGTTAAGTAATCACCATGACAACTGAGGCAAAGGAGCACTGTGCTGGCAGTTCCGTTGCTCTTGTTCTTTTTTCTGCTGTTATGGTACAGCTGAAGGTTTTCTCTTTTACTTCTGCCCTCTAAACCTCGTATTGTATCTCCTTCCACATCTGAACTCCCCTCTGGTGACCCCTGCTGGGGGGAGGTGGGATTAGAGCAGTGGAATATACTGAATCCATGGAGAATATGCCCTCCGAAGCTGGCGCTTCCTGTATGAGGTGATTTGCATCCATAGGAAATCAGTCCACTTAAGTGATCTCCTCCACGGGTCTAATAATGTTAATCAAGCTTCAGAATGTGGATTGGTTTTTCTTTACTGTTCTAACATGCGGAGGATAATAAATTAATGCAAGTCTAGGGAGCTGAGATGTATAATATGATAGCAATGATACCTCCTTGTGGTACAGTATAGTCAGTTGGGACTGAAATGTGTTTGTACATTGGAAGGGAAAAATGTGACCATTATTCTTTTCTGTGGAGTGGCTTTCCAACGCGGCAGTGTATTTAGATTGTAATAGAACTCATAAACGAGCAGATTACTCAGTTTGGTGACAAAGAGATTATAAAGAGACCGGGATCATTATTCATTAAAACTGGTGTCAAGTCTGCTTGCCGACCACAGCACTGCCACTGTACTGTACCGGAAGTCTTTGTCCAGTTGATTGGTTTATCATTGCTTCACGGTAACATCTGGACAGTCAGTGCTCCAGATGTTGACCTAAAATATAAAACTCCTTCTCGAGAGATTAGTGTTCTGAAAAGGAGAATTTTTTTTTTTTTTCTGGCCAAAAGTTTTCACTATAATGGAAGCCTGTTGGCTATAGAGATATGAGTGGAGCTGTGGTCTTGTGGTTACTTTTGGGAAGCACTGTAGAATTTATTTATTACTTTGTGCATTTTCTCCAGTTTAAAATCAAACTTAATTTGCACTCAGTCGTGAAAACTGAGTAAAATGAATGAAACTAGCACCTAGGAAGGGCAGTGTTTCTTCAGTGTACTAACCCCCTCCCCCACCCACCATCTTGCTGCGCAGGTATCCGCCCCCAGATCATGAACGGCCCCATGCACCCCAGGCCCCTGGTGGCGCTGTTGGACGGGAGGGACTGTACGGTGGAGATGCCCATTCTCAAAGACCTGGCAACGGTAGCCTTCTGTGATGCCCAGTCCACACAGGAGATCCACGAAAAGGTTGGTACAGATACAAAAAAAAAAAATTAAAAATGAGATTCATCAAATTTTACCGTGGTGGTTCAATGTGGGCAATAACCCTTACACTATCGGTGCACTAGAGCAGACATTTTGAGAAAAACTTTGAAACAGACTTTAAAGTTATGAATGCAAAAAGTTGTCAGGGTGATAACAATGAAAAGAAAAATGACAGGTACGTTATTTAAACAGTTGCAGCAACACGTGGGAACGTGGAACGCTGTATTTTTCGGAACCCCACTACTTACTCTTTAAACTCCTAGTTTAAATAAAGTGGATTTTATTAGGAGTTAATGTCGCTGAGTGCCAAGGTGCAGCAGCCCTACCAGAAGCATTATCATAATAGAGAGCCTCATAATGAGAGAGGAATGTAATTACATTTTGCTAGCTTACATCAGCCCTTTATTGCTTTTTGTACAGCAGTACAGCAGCACTGAATACATGTGCTGCAGAATAGAGGATACTTCTGCAGAGCCTGCTTTCAACAGAAAAATCACCTGGTCATCACGTGTCAATCCCTATATATCCAAAAGAGCATGGGCCCCAGCAAGCATTTGCAAAATATTTTTTATGTAGACCAGACACGCACAGATTATAGCATCTGGATGGGTTAAGAAATCTTTGCACACAATCTTTTTCTCTCTGTTTTAATTCCACAAAGATCATCATAAATGAACTTTAAAAAAAAAACTGATTTTTACAGTACAGCATACCATTATCCTTTTACTCCCCATATCTATGAACGTTAGTCACTAATGGACACATTGTATGTTGAAGCTAAGCGTATGTCTTTCATAAAAAGGGAGAACTACTCCAGTGATAAATCTCTTTATATGTCAATCATATAGGACTGGAACGACAGGAAGTGTAATACTGTATGATGACGGGACTCAGTCGCAGGTCTCGCCAACGTAAAAAGGACGGCTTTAATGGGGGGAAAGGAATCACTGGATGAATGGGAAGGCTGCTGTCTCTGTCTGTCAGTCTGCATGAGCAGATATATTTTGAAGCAAGGGCAAAGTTTGCTGTGGGGATCTGAAAGCAAGGTCAGATCTTGATTAAATGATCAAACGGCAATTCACTGCAACCCAGAACCACTCCAAATGAGGGCAAACATCATTAGAAAGTAAGAGACGGGCCACTTTAGCTGTCTTTACCTGCAACTCGGTTTACACAATGAGGGCAGTGTTGTGTTGTGTGTTTTTTTTTTTTTTTTATAGGAACAAATGAGAACACGCTTTTCACTATGAGGGATACAGCAGTAGGCTTGACTTGTTCAAAGTAAGCCCACTGAGTTTCCTAAGATGTATGCTATTGGCAAGCGACTCTTCTTAGGGGGTGTTTAGGAAAAAGAAGCCAGCTTAAGCTACAAAACATCATAAAAAGATTTGCTCAGAATTTCCATTCAGTAGAACACGGCTTTCAGAAATGTTATTTCTCTTGTGAAACATTTCACAGCATCGGACATGATTCACAGAGGGATTCTTTGTCAACAGTAAATCTTGGCTTTTGGCAAATCACATAAGCAATAGAATAAATGTGAAGAAGCGCTTTAACCTTGAATTAGCATCCACCAGGAATTCCTGTGCCACTATTCTAATAAAAGCTTATAGAAGTTCAGATAATCATTTTGAGTTTTATATATGTCTTGAAGTGCTTCTATGATTTAATAATGCCTGGTTAGAACCTTTTTTGCAAAAGATGTTGCAAGTCTATCGAGGACATGTGCAGGAACCTGTCTATACGTACATAGATCACACTTTTACTGGTTATTGATGGAATTGAGACCCGGCTTAGCACATGCGTAAAGAACCTTGGTACTATTTTTGATCCACATTTGGCTTTTGAAGAGCATATTCACAATGTTACTAAGGTGTCTTTTTCACATCTGTGGAATATTGCTGGTATTCGCAATTGTCTTCCTGAGCCAGATGCAAAGCAGCTTATACATGCTTTTGTTTTTCCTGTATAGACTATTGCAATGCTTTGCTCGCAGGAAAAACATTCTTAATATGTCCAGAACTCAGCAGCCTGCATTCTAACTAAAACAAATTCTTATGATCACATCACACTAGTTTGAGCTTCCCTGCATTGGCTTCCAGTGGAGTTCAGAGTGAAATTTAAAATCCTACTATTAACGTTTAAAGCGCTGCATGGGTTAGCATCTAAAACTACATCTGTGACCTTCTTTCGCCATGTACTCCTATGCGTAGCCTTCGATCTTTTGCCTACCATCAGTACCTAGAACTAAGCAGCGTTCTTCTGTTGACAGAGCATTTTCCTTATTAGTACTTAGGCTCTGGAATGACCTGCCGAAGGTCATAAGGAACAGTGATACTGTTAGTATCTAAACTGAAAACCAACTTTTATAATTTGGCTTTTATTGTCTGACCTGTTATGTGTTGTTGTATGTATTTATTGTTTTTCATTGTTTGTTTGGATAGAATGTCTTTTTTTTTTTTTTTTTTTTTTTTTTTTTTTTTTTTTAAGTAAATGTCATTGTTTAAATTGCTTTTTTCTTCTTGCGACGTGCCTTGAGATGTGCACGTGAAAGGCGCTGTATAAAATAAAGATGATTATTATTTTATTATGTACAGTACTGATATGTCTTATTGATCTGTTTTTTTTTTTGATGATAGTGATAGCTCTCCATGTATATTTACAGTATGTAGCTAGTGTACTCGTTTATACATATGAAAGATGGGAAGACATTTCGGTCCTATAAAATAGCTACGTTGACCCAGGATGAGAACTACAATACTGTGCTTGTGAATATTAATTACCGCATTGCATTCTAATTACAGAGCTGCACTATCTTCCATCTCAATATTTAGACTTAGGACTATGTTCCTCCACAGTAAGGCTACTGCTCTGTAATAAATCACCTTTGATTTCCCATTTCCCTCGCCTGAAACTAATTAATGAAGCAATATTAAGCATTGCTCCTCCAAAACAAGACCTACTGCCATCAGGCTGAATCCTGCCTGAAAAACAGCATTAAAGACACTGCTACGAATTCTGTTTGTTTTTGGTTTTTTTTCCTCTTTGGAACTTCTGCATCCCGGAATTACAGTTTAAAATGTTAAAATGTTGTCTCGAGTGAACAGGAACGTGTGGTTCTCAGTTTGTGCCCCTCTGCCCTGCAGGTGCTGAATGAAGCGGTGGGCGCCATGATGTACCACACCATCACCCTGACCCGAGAGGACCTGGAGAAATTCAAGGGTCTGAGAGTCATCATCCGAATAGGCAGCGGTTACGACAATATCGATATCAAGGCAGCCGGCGAGCTCGGTGCGCGCTTCCTGTCTTTTATTTATGTTGCGTGTCTTGCTACTCCAAAGCCTGGCACCCATGGTGGTCCTGACCCGTCAACAAAATAACAGCAGCACTCGTAGTTACATAGTTTATAGCTACAGGGTGATAAGCAATCAAAACCAGTCTAGCAGTTTCATTTTTTTATTATTCAGGTTGAAAATGAATGAATCAGAAGCAGCAGCTGATCTTTAACAAGAACGATTGAACATATTTGCAAGGAACAGCATTGCCTTGCAGGACTTTATAAATCCTGTAATCCAGCAGGAGTCTTATTCTGCAACTGTGCAGATCCTTTAAGTGGGTGGGTGGAAATGCACTGCAGCTTGCTTTGTTCAGTATGTTGGTAACTCAAAAGCAAAAGGAATGCTAAGCACGGTGATGGATAAGAGAAGTGATTGATGTCCAGTTCCCTCCCAGTAAAGAGCCTGTTACTTGAGACTGAAGGTCCAGGTATTTCATAAGTGGTGCTAACAGAGACCCCATTAGGAGTTCCTTGGCAGCGTGCCACCACGAGACGGCAATGCCACTGCCAGCAGACCAGTGTAATCCGCTGGTGAAGGGATGAGACGAGATAAAGAGTTGAATGGTGTCACCAGATACAAATCTACATCCTGTGTCTTGCAAAAAGAGCGAGACAGGGCGTCAGGCGTGAAAGAAACAGATTGCAGCTTTGAGAGCTGAATCTAGATAAAAACAAACAAGGTGGTTCAGGTGGGTGCTGGGGCTGCAGCAAGTGGCAAGCTTGACTTGGGACTCCAGTAAAAGTGCCTGTTTCTACTCTGGAGAGCAGCTTGGCTCCACAAAAACACCATCACCGCAGATACAGTACAATGCAGACCTGTTTATCTTAAAGTGACATTGAATGTGTGCCACACACACATTCAATGTGTTGTTAGTTGCAGCACAGTGGGATTTATTTCAACTCCTCGTGGGTTATTATTACTCCACAAGTGAAGTGCAGTACATTATCCCACTCGTCCGATCCATCACGTATCCTCAGTTTATCTCCCGCACAGCAGATGGATCCTGACAGACTAGCATAGTTTAAATGTCTCCCCCAGGAGGGACCGTTCAACAAGGGTTCCAGCTCTTTACCACACTGCGGCTCTCGCTACTCCCCAAGCCCAGCTGCAGCTGTGAGCACCGCGCTGCTGGGTGACACTGATCGATGGTAACCCTTAATGAGCCTGGCTGGAGCACAGCCCCTTGGGACACCTCATCGCAGAGGAGGTGTACTTTATAGAAACAAGCCCATTGAGTTTTATTGGCAGGAAATGACAAAAATGAATGTCGAGGCTGAAGGTCCTTGTAACCAAGTTATAGGAGAACAAAGGTATATCCCCATGTTTTAGACTGCAGGAAGTGCAGGAAAAACCCTTCAACACCACACTATATTAGAAGAGAAAGGAATAGATGTCTATAGGAATAATGTCTATAGGATATATGTGTATTGGAATATAAAGTAAGCTTTCTTCATTTATGCAATTGGCAGCTGCCGAGGACTTCTTATCCACTTATGGGGCGAAGGTATAGATTTGGCCTGGCCATAAATTACTTTTTTTTACCAACATGACACCCTTTTTAAGATTTTGGTACAGGAACACTTAGAATTACACTGGTGACAAAACAGAAACTAGACCTTGATAAACATAATTGTTGCAACAACAAAGGGCCCTCACCATGTGCAGTTAACTAATTGACTCTCTCTCTCTGTGCATGGATATCATGTTGAGCTGTGCTGCTGTTATGAATAACGGGCTGTGTGCTTGTGTCCTGTTCCAGGGATCGCGGTGTGTAACATCCCCTCTGCGGCAGTGGAAGAGACGGCCGACTCTACGCTCTGCCACATCCTGAACCTGTACCGGCGGAACACGTGGCTGTACCAGGCGCTGCGCGAGGGCACGCGTGTGCAGAGCGTGGAGCAGATCCGCGAGGTGGCGTCGGGGGCCGCGCGTATCAGGGGGGAGACGCTGGGCCTCATCGGCTTTGGTACAGGCCTGGGGCTTGTACCCAGAAACTAATTTTATTATTAATACCGTGCATTGGCGCTTCTACTCTGAAACTTAGTTTATTATTAATACAGTGCACTTGCACTTGCCTTTTGAATGGTGTGTCCAAATCTGACTTGAGTCTGGTATGCAGAAAAAATCAGGTGTTTTGAATAGTCATTAAGGTCAGGATTGAGCACTGTGGAGGGAAACTTCCACTATAAGAGTGGCATCAATGTCATGAACATGTCATTTACAGAACAGAATGAAAGGGGGGGGGGGGGGTAAAGCCTGCTACATTATGATGGCGTTGTTTAATAGCTATGTTTTTAGGCTGAGCAGAGTGACATTGAGCTGTAATGACATTGAAGATAATGACCCTGATGATTACACTGCAGCTGTCCTCTTCAGTGGAAGTAGTGCATTAGAGCTGCGTCAGGCCCCCTTCCCAGACCATGACAGTTGCCTTAGTCATGCCCAATTAAAAATGCACTTAGCACAGAGATGGCAGGAAAACAGACCTTATGGACAATAAATAAATACTTTAAAATTACAAATGAACATTAACCGGTAGTGGAACTTTTTTAATCCCATTTTGAAACAAAAGAAAACAAATTTGTTCCTTGGTAAGCGCCCAAGGAATTAAGTGTGATATTAATGTTGATTCGACTTCTTACTGCGTTGGAGTATGAAAGACTGTACTGCTAGGGGTCTTACGGGGTCTTAGATGAAGGACTTACTGTCACTTTCTGGAGGGTTTAGTGTGTGACACAAGGGCACATGCAAATTGTGCTATTGTTACAGCCCTGCCATTCACATCCATGGGAGGTTTGAGCAAAGACGAGGATGTCTGGGAATGTTTTAGGCATGAAGAAGCCAGTCTGTTTGGAATAGAAAGTTCAATCTTAAACAGTTGTCAGACTGTCAGTGCTCTGTTATATCATTGAAACAAGCAGCAGCAGAGTTGGGTACATGCGGATTAACTATACTGTGCTTTTTGCAATTGTATGGAAGGCTTTACAATTCAGTTCCATTTTCACTGCTCTCCTTATCACTGGGCTGTTATGCTTGTAGTTTGTTGTACTTTTTCTGTTTATTCTCAAGCAGGCTTTTAAGACCATTAGGATCTTACTGTAGCATCCAGTGTAGACAAATGTTGTAATTGTTCTGCTCTTTTCATTACGCTGATGGAGATATGAGTCGAAACATTTGTCTCCTTGTCTGGGAAAAGATAGTAGATTGCCCCCCTGCTGGGGATGCATATCCGTCAAAATAGGGATTTGGTAGTGAAGACATACTGACTCTTGATTGGCTGAGCCCTTGAAGGTGATAATGACTTTGATTCACTTCCAAGCTGGGCTGGAGCCCCAGATTGTGCACGTCACGGTCAACGGGACTCTAATCTCTCGGCAGGGCGCACTGGGCAGGCGGTAGCGGTCCGGGCGAAGGTGTTTGGCTTCAACGTGATTTTCTACGACCCGTACCTGCAGGACGGGCTGGAGCGGTCGTTGGGCGTGCAGCGCGTCTACACCCTGCAGGACCTGCTGTACCAAAGCGACTGCGTCTCACTGCACTGCAACCTCAACGAACACAACCACCACCTGATCAACGACTTCACCATCAAACAGGTACTCACACACAGCGCCCTGTCCTTACCAGGACATCGAAGAAGCTTAGAAACTTGGTTATTGAGGTTTCAAACCCTTTCCCATTTAGTGGTGTTATTGTTGTCCTTATTTATTTTTTTCTTCCTGTTTGGATTCTTATTATATAACTGTGTTTTGTCCGCAGATGAGGCAGGGCGCGTTCCTGGTGAACTCTGCACGGGGCGGCCTTGTTGACGAGAAAGCCCTGGCCCAGGCTCTAAAGGAGGGGAGAATACGGGGGGCAGCCCTGGACGTCCACGAATCAGAGCCTTTCAGGTGGGATGGAGACAGAGAAACTGGGGAGACAAACTGGAGACCCAGTGATCAGAATGGTGTGGGTTTACAGTGTGAAAAGTTCTGCTCATTGATACTGGCTTTTAATGGATTTTATTATATTGTTTCATATTTATTATTTTACTGCTGCTTCCCAACAACATGCGTCAGTAATGTGTCAGTACATCATTCAAATTGTGAATTGCCTTGAAGTGTAAACACTGTAATTAAATAAACAAGTGCGAAAAAAGGAATCATACTGTTTGTGTGGTCAGTAATCAACACAATCAGTGCCTTGAGTTTAAGTTAGAGACAGGATTCCTTTGTTTTTGAATTGTATGGTGTACATTTTTAATTCTCTTTGAGCTTAGTCATGATAACAATGTCAGTAGGATTCTAGTTTTCTGACGTTAGGGGTCATATTCACCAGGAACGCTGGAACTAGAGGGAAATAAAGACTTGATAACATAATTGCAGCTATCCTGCTATCGGAGAGGATATAATAACACCCTCAGTTTGATGTGCTTCCCTCTGGTGCTTTTATAAAGAGTCTATTCATAACAAATCATTTCAATTGGAAGAGTTGTCATTCTGAGAGCAGGAAAACTCATATTAAATATCTAATAAAACAAACCCAGGATTGAGCAGTAAATGCTTCCGTTGTGTGTCTCTCTATTGAATGTAAGAAGACACTATTGAATAAAATGGTTGAGTTCAAAATAAGTATCGCAGCATTTCCAGCGTGTCTAGCTTCATTAGAACTTCCTCTTCAGACATTTTTAGTATCATCTTAATTAGGCTCCTAGCAACCCAGCGCATCTCACTTTGTTCCCAAAGTAAAGCAGTGACTCTGGTGAACCTTTAAACCATTCCAGTTAAAATCAAACAGCCTTTCTTACCAGCAGGCATTTTAAACAGCAAATTCATACCTGCTTTCATTCTAATAGAAATAGATGAAATGAGAGAGACAAGCAAAAAGAAGAGGAGAAGAATCTCAAACAGCTACAAGGCATCTCCCTGCAGTCACTGCGTGCATAATTATACCATGTCAACTTTCCTATCTATCGATCTAGTTTATAATGCATATATGGGCTTTTTTTCCCCAAGTAAATTGCAAAGTTTTGACTGAAGGGGGTGTATTTAAGCCAGTATATTTATTATTATTATTATTATTATTATTATTATTATTATTATTATTATTATTATTATTATTATTATTACTGCTGTTATTTGGAATCTTTAGTATACACAGAATAGACAGGACCTCTGTGTATGACCAGGATGAACCTTTCTGATCTTTTCCAGTGAAGTACGATAAACAGGCTGAAAGCCAGAATCCAGTCCCTCTCTGTTACTTGTCCTATTTTTATTTGTCTTTTTTTCTATCTGACTAGAGTTTAAAATGCTCCTGAGGTGATGGATGTTAGCTGACACGTTATTTTCATTTTCATTAAGTTTTGCCCAGGGCCCTCTGAAAGATGCTCCTAATTTAATCTGTACACCACATACTGCCTGGTACAGTGAGCAGGCATCGCTGGAGATGAGGGAGGCAGCTGCCTCAGAGATTCGACGAGCCATCACTGGTACGGCTTTGCTTCAAAATAAATAGAAACATTTTTAATAATGAGGAGCTCTGCTCACCTTAAGTGTATTTGCTGTGTAATTCATTTCAGTTTAATTAGAACCTCCAGAAATCTCTTCTGTCTACAAATCTGAATAAGCCATCGTGACTACATTAGTCTTGCCGTAAGCATCACTTCTTCAGATGTCAGATTTCCACTTGATTTGCCTAGCCTTTCATAAATGCATATCTCCCTAATAGATGTCATCATTATGCTTATGCTTTTATTAAAAGAGCTCAGGGCTCCCCCATTTTCTCCGACTATATCTTAAATAACATTAATTCAAAACTGAGTTTGCAGCCAAATATGTTATGAGCCACATTGATCAAATAGAGACCCTTACCCAAGCCATTCAATTAGTGTTCCTCACCGTGGCTGATTGATCTGCGCTTTCAGGTCGCATTCCGGACAGCCTTAGAAACTGTGTGAACAAGGAGTTCTTCATCACCACCTCTCCCTGGTCAGTCATGGACCAGCAGGTTGTCCATGCAGACCTCAACGGCGCCTCCTACAGGTAGGATGGAATCCCTGCAATTACACTTTTTTTTTTTCGTCGCAAATATTCCCACAAAAGCCGCCAGGAAGGATGGATGGATGTTCATTTTTGAAGGGAAATCCGCTTGTTGTCAAATATGCTATATTTTATGTACTGTTTAAAGATACAATAGCTTATCTATAGGGGGTGGGGGCATTATAATTATTGTTATTAGTATTGTTATTATTATTGAAAAGTTTTATGTTCCTTGTTCAGATATTGCTTTGTCCTGTCCTAAAAACACACCAATGTAAATAAATATATTGTTTGTTATGCACATGAAGCATAATACACATTGTTAAACTGTCACACACGTGAACAATTGAGAGATAAGAGTGTAGGGCCCATGAAGATTCAGCAAGGACAGATTATTTAGTCATGTATCTTTTTTTTTTGGTGTTTTTAAAGTGAAAGGTGAGGAGCGAAGTTAGGTGCAAAGTGTAGATGGTACCGTGCAACAAGGCTTCTCCAACACCTTAATCCACACCTGTACAATCCCTCTACCTCGCAGTTCTGGCAGAGAGACTAGTAATGCCTATTTGTGCCTCACTTTGTGGTGCTTTTGTGATCACCGGAGTAAAGGGAGTGCAAGAATGGCAGGCAGCATTTTTTTAAAGCAACCACTAGAGGGCAGTGTTGACTGATGTCAAAAATTGTCACTGTGACACCAGCCCTGTCTTTTGTAAGCAAGCTAAAAAAACAATTTTCTTTCTTTTATGAATTGTTATTTTGACGTCCTGCCTGAATGCCTGTATGGACAGGTGGACACAGACAATCCTCTCACTTTTTTCACACAGCAGAATGAGCCATATCCTTCAAGGAATATCAGTTGATGGTTTTCAAGACAAGTTATAAATCTAAGTCAAGCGAAGGTGGCACTGAAGGGGTAGGGAGTGATAAATATGCCTCCCTTTGCTTTGCTCAACCTCTTGAGCATGCCTTCACAATTGGAAGTTGTGACCATTAACAAATTCACACACTTCCTGAAACTGAAAATTAAAAAGCAAATGATACATTGAACAAAGGAAGTGACAAAATGTTACCGTATTCATGAGGTGACAGGGCTTTTGACAATAA
Organism: Polyodon spathula; assembly: GCF_017654505.1. Classification (NCBI taxonomy): domain Eukaryota; kingdom Metazoa; phylum Chordata; class Actinopteri; order Acipenseriformes; family Polyodontidae; genus Polyodon; species Polyodon spathula. The sequence goes on from NC_054543.1 coordinate 5,979,263, forward strand.
GGGAAGTGCTAAAAAACAGAAGACCTGACTAGTCGAGTCTTTGGGCTGTTCACGTAGAGGGCTGGATGTCAGGACCCTCTGCAAACCTGTCATAGCTGTATTCATTTTATGATGTAGAACACATGACATGACATTAATAAAGCCTAGTAAGGGATGTGAGCTCCTTTCAACCGTTTAAACTGCTGTCTCGATAATCATTAGCTCTTGGTTTGCAGCTCTGTTCCCCCTTTGTAAAATATGTTAGGATGTGCTTGCTTTCATCTGAATACAAAGCTTGGACTGCACTGAGGTGCACTTATGTAAGCAGTCACATTTAAAATCCTGCTTTTAAAATCTGCATTAATTTGGTCTTCTGTGAAGTTTCTACTGAATGCAGTTTGTTTTTCCCCCAATGGATGTTTTTAAAGACCAAATCAAATCAAATAAATAAGGATGTGTTCAAAAAGAAATCAAATCATTGACAAACATTTTGCAACTAGAAGACAATGAAAAAAAACCCATCAAAGAACCTCAATCAAATTATTTATCTTTCAGAATTAGTATTACTAACGTTTTAACAAATATTTCGTTATTTGTTAATGGTTAGTTAATGGCTTCTGAAAATGTGGTGGCTTTTATTTTTGTTTAGTATATAGCCTTTAGATATATATCCTTCTTTTTTTCCATAGTGAGTAACTGTAAAGGGCAACTTTGACTTGCTTTGTGTGATCAGTCCTTTAGCATTATTCTATAAAGCATTTCTGCCGTATAATTTAAATACAGAATTTTGGTTTGCAATTTAGGGAACAAAGCCCCCAGTCTGGTTTCGATGCCCCAGGTTTCTGTTAGTAGTCATGGCAGTAGTGATTTATTAGCAAGGCCTTGGAAGCAACTGTTGCTAATTCTAACTGTGGCAAGGACGTCACAGGGAAAGCAGCCCATATAAATAATACATAAATATGAAACAGACTGTAAAGATATCTATTATAATTCAAGTGTGTATTTACAGTGCACTTTAAAATGGACCTTCTATATGTGGAATGAATGTATAGAACACATCTTTCCACACATCTAGCATAATATATATTTAGGCTGGTTTAATATGTGATATGATCTATCAAAGTAGCCACATATGTGCATTTTCTTACAGGGAATCCAAACTGTTTTGCATTAGTAAGTTATTAAAAGTGTTCCACTGACTTCCTTGTGTTTTTGCAGATACCCCCCTGGCATGGTCGGGGTGGCGCCAGGAGGAATCCCAGGCGCGATAGAGGGCATGGTGCCGGGCGGGCTGCCAGTGCCTCACAGCCTGCCCACAGTCACACACCCCTCGCAAGCCCCCTCGCCGAACCAGCCCACGAAGCACGGAGAAAACAGACAGCATCTAACCGAGCAATAGCACTTGAACGAGAGCGCTCAAACCTACACTCACCTGGGACCAAGAGACACTGAGCACAACCATCGAGACACAGCACTGGGAGCGGGGGCATGCTCCACCAACCTGGACTCTTCCTTTCATTTCCTTTATTTTGTTGCTTATTATTATTATTATTATTATTATTATTATTATTATTATTATTATTATTATTATTATTATTTTATTTTTTGGGGATGTTCCAGTGTTACGAACAAGTACATGATGGTGAGAAACAAGCTGTGATGATGCTAAGCCCCTTTGAAAAGTCTCTACGCAGAAGTACCTCGCCGTCAACTTTTCTGTTAGTTAATGTGTGATTTTGTGTTTCCTCTCGGTTTCTTCTCTTTTTGACTCCAAACGTTAATAATTATAACGAAAACAGGAGGTCATCTTTAACAAAATTATATTTTTATATATATATATATATATATATATATATATATATATATATATATATATATATATATATATATAACCAGACATCCGAAAAGGAATACAAACCATCCACTGCAGCGGCAATCGACAGAGTGAACTTTGACCCTTTCCTGGCCAAAGCCCTACTAACTTTGGACCTTGGCCTTTGTCGTCCAATAAAAAAAAAGACATTGGAAGGAATCAGTTTTCACCTCAACTTCAGTTTTAATGATCAGAGGAGAGTTCAATATAAGAGCACAGTCAAAATTAGTGTACAAGTCAAATCTTACATTGAAGAGGCTTTTGTACAAAGTGTTAAACCAGGCGAATTCCGTGAAGTATTGCGCAACTAGTCAGTAGCACAAACACAATTTTGAATATTGATGGCTACACATAGGTCCCTGTAATATATACCATACAAGGCTATAACCCCATTGAGATGTCTAAAACATTAGCTCTACACCTGTAGTGCAGCATATATTTGTGTTATGAAGCCAGTCATGTTCACTGCTTTAGAGTAATTCATAAAAAAGGAAGATCCAAACTTGGAATACACAATCGTTCAGACAACCCAGGAAATATAAGTCAGAAGTGCACACAGCAAAATATGATTTAGTTTCAGTATTAATTAGGAAATATGCCAGACTTCTAGGCAGCACACAGTGTTATACGAATTAATTAAAAGGCAGCTTATAATACTTTTATCTATTGGTATAATATAAAATGTACCATTATACAACAGCATAGGGATTGACAAACATGTTTGTGTTTCAATTTTGGATTGCCCCTATTCAGAGGCTAGCTAGAGGATTACACACACAGTATGTAAAGACAGCTCTATTTTCTATTTTCATATTAAAAAGTTACTACCATGCAATGGACTGGAAAGGGTTACAGCAAACTGGATTTCTTCTCAACTCAGGAAAACACTTTTTTGCTGATTTTTTTTTTTCCTTCTCCCCTACATTTTGCCTGAACCAGAAAAAAAAAAAAAAAATCAGGATACTTTTTCCCCTTTTACTTCATTGTGGTATTTTTATATTACAAACACATCACGTTTTAGGTGTTAAAAGGTTTTGAAGAGTCCTGTTAGATTTGTAATGGGTAGTTAAATGTTCTTATAACCATAGTCTTTATGTGAACGATCCTTTTTTTTTTTTTCTTTTTGTTATAATAATGGCCAATTCGAGCCCCTGGGCACATTGTGTACTCAGTGAGTAGGAGAGATATTAAAACCTTCTCGTGTCCCAACGACAGCAAGAAGTGGCCAGCAGCAGGCTGTTTTGTTTTTAGTGTCGGTATTTGTATTTGTTTATTGTACAAAGTGAACATTTAGCATTCGGTGCAGTTCAAATAATAAAAAAATACAATTCTAAAAAAAAACATTTTGTTGTTAGGTTTGTGTCTTCCAGCAGCAATGTTGACTTTCAGAATAAAAAGTCTCAATCCGTTCTCTCTTGTTTATTCCAGCGCTGTCTGCAAACATCTGTCTGTGTTCAGAAAATGTTTCAGCCTTTTACAAATTGTTCAGGAAGAGCTGAAACATGTCTGTAATGTTGTTTTGGCACCTCAAATAAGCAGCCACAATTGTTCAGTCCCTTCAGTGACTACTGTTCCAAAGAAGCCAAAATCAGGTAAACAATAAGGGCACTGTGGAACAGGAACGCAGGGTTAGCTCCAGAGCCCTGGCGTGGGAGTGGAGCTTACCAGTTTTCTGAGCTGAGTTCTGTTGATATAATAGGACGTATTCCGGTATCTGCAGCCATAATTGTTTCTGACGGACACACATTTTTTCCCCTTTTGAATACATGTTTTAAAAAAAAATGTGGATAGTCCTTGATTTGTCCCAGCACTAAATTATTCTATATATTCTTCATTTAAATGTGTTTTATTGTACAGTTAACACTGTTGTGTAGTATTATTATTATTATTATTATTATTATTATTATTATTACACCAAGACAGAAAATGTAGCATAAAAAAGTAATATAATGAACACTACAAGTCTCAACATGTTACAACCCTCCTCCCTCTCCCTCTTCCCTTGTCTTTGTGTACAATAATAGAAGTGTGTCACTGGTGTTTAAAGAATAAAACCTCTGGGCATTGCTGTTTATTACCAGCACCACACCCACCGAGCAAGGGATTGAGCAGCCCAAGGTTCTAACCACTAGGGGTGCCATTTCAAAATAATGCTAATTATTTACTGACTATTCAATAGTTTTGACTGGAGCACTGTAATGCAGTCATGAGCCCGCCCCCTAGGGATCAAAAGGACTGTGATAATTAAATGAATCGCTGTAATAGTTATTCTAGTTACGTGCATTTGTGTGCACTACAGCCTGTAGCTAGGTACGTCCTGCTACGGCTTGCTATTGCCAATACTAGACAGTTAGTTATATATATACATATTGTGTGTAATTGCTAAATTACTGTTTTTTGAAATAGGAAGCATTTTTTCTAGATATTGCCCACAGGACTGAGATACTCACTTCGGCTTTGTGTTGGTTGGAATTACAGCCACAGTGTTTCAATGCCACTTTGGTGAACAGCTATTAAAAAGGAATCACCATTGCAAAGGCTGTTAGTTTATTCTGACAAGCAGGCTTCCCTCAGTCTCGTGCTGGTACTGACTGACTGACCCGCCGGCATCCCGGTACTGTCCCGGTGCTAAAGTTACCAAACGACTGGTTGATTTGTGCCAAGTCTCCAGCGCAGGCAGAGACCCACACCAAACTGCAGCCACCTCCATCAGTCGCACCTTACACTGGATCATACGAAGAACCAGTTAGCTGACACCTTCCAGGCAGTCTGCTATCTGGGAGTGTGCTGGCCGCTCTATCGGACAGCAGAGTGCAAAGAATAGCCACCTGCTTGGAGCTCTTACAGCTCAACAGAGCACTAATGTAACAGTAACTTCTGGGCTTGATGGCAGCAGCGTCCCAGACCTTCCCATCAGACGTGTCCTCTGCAGGCCTGGTTCAACAGCAGGGTCTTCCAGCCCACACTGAACCACAATCACCTCTGTCTAAAGGCACTCTTGGTGGAAACAGCCGCTGGGTAGTATCACAACCAACAGCATTACTTACCTTAGGAACTTGCCTCAAGGACCTGGATTTGAACAGCTGTCTTCAGGGAGAGAATGCCACGGGATTAGCACACTGCACCCACAGGAAAGCTATGTTTCACACTGACTTTAATTAACCAATTCTTTGAATATAAAGGATGGAACCAGCTGGATTTGAACCCAGAACTCCAAAGAGAACAGCACAGCAAACTCATGAATTAGTCCTCTGTTTCATCGCACTTCCATGGAAGAGGGTTTTTCTTTGATTATAAGGTACATTAACATCTTTTAAAATAAAGGAGGGAAGCAGCTAGATTTTTTAGAGTCCCACAATGACCAGCACGGCATGCTAGTGAACTAGTCTAACTACAGGAATGCCTGATTGTTGTCAAAGATGAGACAAATGGCAAGTCAGGCCCTGTGTGTCCTCATATATTTCAGCGGATTGATAGTAACTATCAGTGCGATGTCAGAGCACTATAATCTATCAGTTTGTTTTTTTCAGTTTGAGACCGCATTAAGTGTGGCTATTGTTAAGTAACAGTCTGTATCGTGGTACAGTTTTCTATCCAAGAGTGCACCAGCATTTATTTTAAAATAAGTTTTTGTTCATGGGACGTACAGTAGTCACTGCAAAACAAACAGCGTATGTGTGTAAAAGAACAAAGTGACAGTGTGTGTGTTTTATCTTTATCACAAAAAGAAACATGTAAAACCATAATAAAGGTTGCAAACATGAAAACGTACTAGTAACGTTATTGCAAAAGTAGTTGGTATTGTATTCCCTGTGTGGAAACCTTTACAGATGGTACCTATTAGCGTCACAATAATAAAAATATATATATATATATATATATATATATATATATATATATATATATATATATATGTGTGTGTGTGTGTGTGTGTGTGTGTGTGTGTGTGTGTGTGTAATATGTGCAAATATATGAATAGGTTGACAGATAGAATACTGCAACTTTTAAAAGTATTAGTCCACAAGACATTTTTTATTTTAAAAAATAGCATTGATTCTCTTTCATAACACACTGGTCGTAATGTTGTTGGAAGAGCAATATTATATTTTAACATTTGCCACAAGATGGAGCTACTATAGTGAGCATTTTCCCAAGAGAAGTATATATCTTTGTCTTTTGGGGTTTTTGTTACAACAAATATAGTAATTTCACAAAATAAACCAATGCATTCTGCTTTTCCATTCCATTGCAGAATGTAACTACTTAAGAACATTCGGCCCATCTTGTTCGTTTAGTTGTTAGTAGCATTGATCCCAGAATCTCATCAAGCAGCTTCTTGAAGGATCCCAGGGTGTCAGCTTCAACAACATTAATGGGGAGTTGATTCCAGATCCTCACAATTCTCTGTGTAAAAAAGAGCCTCCATTTTTTGTTCTGAATGTCCCTTTATCTAATCTCCACTTGTGACTCCTTGTCCTTGTTTCTTTTTTCAGGTAAAAAAAGTCCCTTGGGTCGACATTGTCAATACCTTTTAAAAGTCTGAATGCTTGAATCAGATCACCGCATAGTCTTCTTTGTTTATGACTGAATAGATTCAATACTTTTAGCCTGTCTCCACATAACATGCCTTTTAAACCCAGAATAATTCCGGTCGCTCTTCTTTGCACTCTTTCTAGAGCAGCAATATCCATTTTGTAGTAAGGTGACCAGAATTGAACACAATATTCTTAATGAGGTCTTACAAATGCATTGTAAAGTTTTTACATTATTTCCCTTGATTTAAATTCAATACTTTTCACTATATATCCGAGCATTTTGTTGGCCCTTGTTATAGCTTCCCCTTACATTGTCTAGATGAAGACATTTCTGAATCAACATAAACTCCTAGGTCTTTTTCATAGAATCCTTCTTCAATTTCACTATCTCCCATATGGTATTTACAATGCACATTTTTATTGCTTGTGTGCAGTACCTTACACTTTTCTCTATTAAATATCATTTACAATGTGTATGCCCAGTTCTGAATACTGTCTAGATCATTTTGAATGACCTTTGCTGCTGCCATGGTGTTTGCCACTCCTCCTATTTTTGTGTCATCTGCAAATTTAATAAGTCTCCTTACTATACCAGGATCTAAGTTATTAATGTAGATTAGGAATAGCAGAGGACCTAATACTGATCCCTGACTCTGGAAAGCTAAATTAACCATGCCATATGCTTTGCAATTATCCATTGTCGACGTTTCATCCTCAAAAAGATCAAGCAGGTTACACACAACCTCCCTTTCCTAAGACCATGCTGACAGTCTCCCAGGAAACTGTTACCATAGAGGTAATTTTCTATTTTGGATCTTATTATCTTACAAGTTTACTATAATAGAAGTCAGGCTTATTGGTCTGTAGTTACCTGGTTCGATTTTGTATCCCTTTTTGCGGATCGTATTGTTTGCAATCCAGCCTGTCCGTACAACCTGTATCAAGTTATTTGGAAATAACTTATTTTATTTCTTTGAGTACTATTGGGAAGATCTCATCCAGACCAGGGGATTTGTTTAAAGAGCTCCTAGTAACCCTTTAACACTTCTGCCTCTTATGCTAAAGTTATTTCAAACTGGATGGGAACAGGTTGATACTTGGGGGATGTTGTCCGTATCCTCCTTTGTAAAAATCTTGTGAAAAGTAATCATTTATTTACTATTTTTTTTCTCTTCATCTATGATTTTGTCATGTCTATCTATTAAAATGTTCTCTTGCTGTTATAATATTGGAAAAAAATGTTTAGAATTGGTTTTAGCCCCTTAGCAATGCTCATTTCTGTCTCTCTTTGGCCTTTCTAACTTCCTTTTTGACTTGCATTTGTAGTTCCAAGTACTCTTTCTGTGTACTTTGTTCTTGGTTCCTTTTAAAGACTCTGTAAAGTGCCTTTTTTCTCTGACTTCTTAAAAAAATATTAAAGCATTTTATTTTAGATCATTTTATTTTAAATAGTAATTATGTATATATTATCTATATATATATATATATATATATATATATATATATATATATGTGTGTGTGTGTGTGTGTGTGTGTGTGTGTGTAAGCAATAAATACATTAACTATTACATCAACCTTGGGATGTAACTATTTTTTTTTTTTTGTAAAGGACAACTTTCTGCCTACTGCTCCAATTCTTTAAACATACTGCAACACATGTATATCATTTATGCATATGGTTGCTATGCTTACAAATCTCAGTGTCTCCTGGAAATAAAGCAGAGTATTTGCCAGAGAAGAGCAACTATTGTATTATTCTGCAAAACGCACTATTCGTGCAATACATAACCCTTCCGTACTCCCTGCAGCACCTGTATAACTCCTTGTCCATTTCGGGAAGGGTTGTTTAATGTCATTTTAAACAAGATGATAATTTGGCAACACAGTAAATTACAATGGGACATAAAACTTTTCACTTCTAGCCAAGGTCAGCAATTATGAAATAAGTGGTTTCTGCCCACCTTTTTAGTGGACATATGGGCACATAACAGGCAATACCTGGTCGTCAGGTACAAACTACTGCAAGAAGTCATTAAGAAAATCCAAGGAGTACATACATACATATTTGAGAGAGAGATTCACTTTCTTAAAGTGGTGTCTACAGCAGGGTTCAGGTAAATCAGTTACGTGGGTAAAGCTCTTGGCTTGGATTAATCAAGAATTTAGTTCAGTATCTGGTGACAACATCTTCTCATAAGCACAAACAGCAGCACATATGAATTAGGACAAATTATTTATACGGTAGACAGTGGACCTATTGTATCAGTAAGTTATTAGATTACCTGTCAATACAAGTCCTTTATCAGAATGTATTTTTGCCCAATATTATTGCTGCTCTAACCACTTCACTCTTTTAGAAAGAATGTCAATGTGCTCCAAGGCAAACTTGCATAATGTATGTTATATACTGCAAATGAGTGAATGAGCCTCCAATGTACTTTAACCTTATTAATCAGTATTGTTCAAATCACCAACACAAATAGATCAATAATGAGTGACCATGCAGCCCAGTCACAAATCAATTGCCCCTGTAATTAATAAAATTAAAACTTTCAGAAAGCACAACCTTCCAGACTGAATAAAAAACACTGTTCTAAAACAGAAAAGGAACATTATCATTCTGAAAGCAGGCTATTTTGGTAGTTCTAGCTCGTTTGTGCAGAAGAGCAGAATGTAAAAATTGTTATTGGTGTCAGCATAACCTATATTAAAATGCTCAGACCTTTGCCAGTACTTACTTTGGACACCACCCATTAACCACACTAATGTATAGTTTGATCTCACTTTTGTATTTGTCTTGGTCAGTAATTAAAATATTTACAAGTACAATGAAGTAAACTCAAACAAAAGAAACTTAATTAAATATTTGCTTCAGATCTTTAAAAAAAATCAATACATTTAGTAGTCTGTTCCTTTAAATTATTATTTAAAAAAACATTACAGTAAATTAGTGATAATTTAATGTAAAAGCATTTGTTTTTGTAATGTTTGTTTTGTGAACCTCCCCCCCCTCCACCCCCCCCAGGAATAAGCACCTGTGTAACATCAAAATGAGGTACTAAACACACATGAATAACAGAAGTAAACTTGAACAGTTCTCACAGCAAGAATATGTATTTGTGCAACATAAAATTCTTCATAAAGATTGAATAAACCATCAACAAAACCACAACATCTGCTCAAAACCAAAAGTGGGGGTTGGTGGGTTGAGGAGGGAAAAACAAATGGGACAAAATAATAAAGTAGCTCCTCTGTACTGTAGGTCACTTAAATATATGCAATTACATATTGCAAAAACACAGGGATTTTCAGGAGGGGCATAAGTGAAACAATAAAACATCAGAAAACATGTCAATCATTTTTCTCTTCATTCCAATATAATTTTGTACTAAAGTCAAAATGATACATTTGAAAAATAATTCCTTCCCAGTTTGTTCCTTAAAGATTTCCTTTTATTCTTGTAAGGTTTATTTAAAATGATTGTGCGCTGTATCTGGGGTGTTCATAATGTGTAACTTGCAAAGGTAATCTCTCTGTACAGATGTGATGTTGATGTGGCATTTGTGATACGGACATAAAAAGAAGAAAAAAGTATAAATGTGTTTTTTAGGCTTTAAAAATGAATAAAAATAAATCCAGAAGGAACAAAATGCCATTCTAAAAAACTGTGCTTTTGTAAGTGCCCATATTATTAAACCAATATAAATTTAGCAGGTATATTTTTTCCTATTACACAACTTCTTACACACAACCACATGCAGTACATTTATGGATAAAGATTTACATTTGGAAAAAATAAAACAAAGCTTTTTTTTTTTCTTGTAGCTCCTCAGTAACATTTCAGTAAATTAGAATCTGTATTTCATTACAACCCAGTCCTACTTCTCAGCACAGTACAAGTGTATTTGTTTGTTTCATCCTCCTACAGCGTCAGCCAGAGACGGACCCTTCTTCATTACTTCTAGATGGTGACAGGCCATCTCACATGTGCACAGCTGTCCCTCAGGATTCGCTGTTTCCATACCAAATGGAAATGGCGCTTTCTGGTCTTCCTCCAGGTCCCCTCTCCTCACTCGTCATCATCATCCTCATCTTCCTCCCCGTCCGAGAGAGATGCACAGGGGCGGATCTGGCGGTAACGATCCAACCACTTCTCCACCATCTGTGTCACCAGTGGGTGGTTTCGCCGACGGGAGCTCTTCTGCATAGCAACCAGAACCCCGCCTTCGGTGACACAGCAGTCCAGCCACTCTCGCAGCAGCTTCTCCTGCTGCTCCTCATTCCCAATCTGCAGGGGGGGAAAAAATAGGAGGAGGAGGGGGGGGGCAACAAAACATTAAAATGAGGACATTCTATCTGGGCGCTGTTGGACAAATCAACCATGTTCTCCCCCCTCTGGAATCCCAGCCCACCCATAAATCAGTCACGCGAGTTCACTAGCCTACAGCAAACTTACTTTTTTTTAATATATAAATTGCAAGACATAGTTTAATAATGTTTAATTGATATTTGTCTTTACCTCTTGGACAGATAGAAAGTGTATGTGCAGCAGCTTCCTCTCACTGTCGACTAAGGGTAAGAAGGTAACTGTAACATCGTCGTCTGTGTTTAAATTGGCACCAGCACCTCGATTGTCATAACCGTCATTCTCCATTGCAACAAGTGCAGAGAAGTGGCCCCTTGTGTAACCCAGAGCAATTGGACTTTTCCAGCAGAAGCTCTGTTCCCACAACAAAGGCAAATACACACCTACAGAGAAAAATGGGTATGCTAAGAGCATGTTACGATCTGTTCTGGACAGTGCCAGCCTAAAGCAAAGACGATTGGTGTAGGCCAAAAAACAATCATTGAGTTTTACCTGAATAAAAAAATAATAATAATAATCTTCAGGGTCAATGATATTCTGTTAAACATTTCTGATCAATACTGTCTGACTGGCACCTAGAACACATATTCTATTTAACAAAGAAAACAAGAGTGAGCTAAATAAAACAACTTTCAAAGCAAATTCAGTGCACAGAAAAGTCCTAAAATCCATTTGTGGGCCTTTGACAAGGGGGAAACATCCATACAAATCCTTAAGTCAAAATCAAATACTTCCATCACTATTAATAGTATGTACACAATAAATCATCAGTACAAATAGTCCACCATGTACCTCATGAAATGTACTGCATTTATATTACAGTGTATCCACTGTGCTAAATTATTACAGACATAACACATTGTACAGAGTTAGGATTTTGAGCTAGCTGTTTTTGCATATGCAAATTCAGAAACCTTGTCTGGTATATCCGGTTAAGTATAAAACTGGACATTTGTGTGTCTGAACAAAGACAAATCATTCCATGTCAAAACACCAGAGGATAGAGAACGGTACTACATTAAGTGGGTAAAGTAACCCCCACCCCCCCAAATAACAATCAAGGAGTCACTGATGACAACCAAGGACCGAAGTTCTATGTAGTTGATGTCTTTCCTCACAAACTCCAGTGATTACACTAAAGAAACTAGCCGACTTATTGCTGTGATAAGACATGCCTGTTGAAACTCCTAGTGGCAGACATGGGCTTTGTACAAACTGGCCTTCGACTTAGGTTAAAGAAGTTAGCGTTCCAACATGATGCAGTACTGTACATGAAGTTATTAAACCACCTATGACACTGATCTGAGGTGTTGAAAGGTGCACTTTTGCTAAAACATCCTAAAACCTGTAGCTTAAGCATAATCTTATACATTCTTCGTCTTAATTTTATCAGCACAATATTACAGTTTTGGGCATAAAGTAGCTTACCTTGAAAACGCGTGTACCCTAATGTCTCCCCACGGAAACTTTTGTAATACTTTACTCCATAAACTATGATTGGTCTACGAAGGATGTGCGCAAGAACAAAAATATGAGTCTGTTCCAAGCTGGCTCCAGGCTTTAAGAAACAAAAAAACAAGTGAACATTTCTCAAAGTTTAAAACACTAGCACTCTCACTTCTAGGGTGCTTTAAAAAAAATTAATAAAACCACCAAAAACCACCAGACTAATGTAAATAAAACTGCCTCAATGATATTTCAGACATTGGCAGCAAAACACACCCATATTGAAACTAAAACATCTATAACTTCAAAACGTTCATTCGGAATTCTGAGGTTAAATTTAAGGAACTCAGTAGACCAAAGTTGTGTGTACGCCAAGTTTCTTGTAAATTTTAAAACAAAAACATGTCTTATAAAATCAGGCAACAGATTTTGGTAGCACACCTGGTAACAGGACCCAGGTGTATGCAAAGCTAGGATGCATGCAACATTTCTGAATATCCTGGTCCATTTACGTCTGTGATGAATACATTTCCACCAATTTGAATGCAACAGCGTTCAGATACACATGATTAAAAGGTACTGCATCAATAGATATTACTGAGGTTAAATGCTTTCCAGCACTGCTGAAGCCATCCAGCCAAAGGAAGTATTAAAAAAATGCTCTGAGCCAAGTTGCTTCTGTAGGAGAAAAGCATCCAGGTCACATCTGAAAGAACTTTTGGTAAATCCTGTGCTGTTGAAAATGAGTGCAATAAAAAGCACACATTGTTTTTATTTATTTAGCATTTTTTTGATGTTTCAAAAATTCACCCTTTCTGCCAAAGTACTGCCTATGTAAACCCCAACCACCACCACCACCACACACTTACCTGACTAGCAAGAGAGAGTATAAACGCCCAGTCTTCCTGCCACTGCTCTTCCCGTAAAGAGAAATGCAAACCAAAGCTTTGAGAATACCAGGACTCCCACTCCTTCCAGCGGCAGTAGAACCTACAATGTTTTTAAATGCTTATAAATATTTTATTAATGCAATAGGGACATTTCAGGCTAAGTTAATTAGACCTTGGAACACACTTAAGTTACATTAAAAAGTTAACTGTCCAGGCCATTCACCACAAGGAAGTCAAAGGTCATCAAAACCAACAGTAACCCAAAAAACACAAGGTGCCGTTTTCTTCCCCCATTATCCAACTATGGGCTTGTCAAAGGCCAGGGCATCTGTATGTGTTACAAGTGTCTGTGTTATACATGCCTAACCCTATTCATACAAGGAATAAGAATTTAATTCCATTGAAATGTAAAAGGTCTTACCAATGTGAACAGTCGTGTAAACTATCATGGAGGGTCTTCCTCAGAACTGAGTCCTTGTCGTAAATGCCCCATGTAGCTTGCAATACAGAATCTAGCAGGCAGTCCCCAGCTGTGCGATTCCAAAGGGCATACAGACGGCTATCCAGTCGTGTTCCAAGCTCCAAGGACCAGTTTATAATGGGGGACTCTTCTTCCAGTTCTAACAAAAAAAAAAAAAAAGTAACTTCACAAAAATGATACCACAAGACCCAAAACAGTCAAAGATATCTCATACCCAAGTTTTGCATATACTGTATAGAGCAGTGGTCCTCAAAGTGGTGCCCGCGAAGCCAGGCTATTGTGCCCGTGGCAGCTGTGCTTAAATTATTGGTCCTGAACACATTTCTGGCGGGTATAGCGTGGGGAAAACAAATAAAGCTTTAAAACATGTTTTCCAGCGAAAGCCTCACAGCAGTCTGTTGACAGTGCTGCTCGCTTATGTTGTGCTTGTACGTACTCTGCGATAAGATCAACCAATTGAATATCTGCATTTTCTCTGCGGTAGCCCAATCATAAGTTAATTGGGTGGGACATAAACTGTCTGTTTCAGTTGCAGGTACTGACAGTATGTTTAACCAATAGGAGAGTCAAATATCTGCCAAGTTTTACGCAGCTGTCCAATCATAAGCAAGCAGAGGGCGGTCATGGTATTCTGCACGAAAATTAAAGGCGAGTGAGTAGCCAATGGGAAAGTGAAAGATCTGACAGCTGTCCAATCATTCGTGAGCAGAGGCGGGGTGTTAATATGCCGAGTAAGCACTGAATTTCACCGACTTACTGAGAAATACATTTCAGTATTTAGAATTTAATTCTCTCTCTATTTTTTATTATTTCACCAGACAAGGGAAGCACGGAGTCGATTGTTACGAATTTACTTTCTCTGAATAATTGTACTGGAGATAAGCGATCTTTAAAACAGAGTAGCGTTGAGAAATTTGCCTTTTTTTTTTTTTATATAGTCTAAATTTCATGGATTCCGTAATGAGTTCAACTTTCTTTATTTAGAACAGATAAATGGATTGTCAGACACAAGAGACTTAAACGAGACCAGCGAGGGTGGAAAAAACACAAACCACCTCCCCACTGGAGGAAAGTAATTTAGTAAATGGAGAGGAAATCCTTACATGCTCCAATACTTAATTAACCTATTTGAAATAGGAATATATATTGCATATACAAATCGGTAAAGACTTTAATTTTCTTAGGAAACCAAGTTTGGCCACAGGTAAAAACAGCAGTTACCTTATGTCTTAAATATACTGTAATATTCCTTTTTATATTACCAGACTCTTCACATCACAATGCCAGTGGAGAGTGCCATTTAAAAAGTAGAAGTACATATGCATTTAATTTAAATTAAGTGGCTGATTTGTGTTTGTGTGTATGTTTTAACTGGTATTACATGGTAAAGAAACATGCTTAGGGTTACAGAAAAACTGGGAAGCAAAAATACAGCCGACTGTAGGATACTGGGCAAGTCAACTGCTTGTGTCATATTTATCCATGTACACAATTCTCCAAAATGATTTACAACCCCACTGCATTACAATGAAAAATATGCAGAAGATAAGGAAAAAGAAATAATTTTTACCTTTTTGTACATCCCTGTCTAGCACCTCATCAAATAACTTCTCTTGGACAGAAGGCGGCAGATCCTCTATATCTGAAAAGAGATTGCAACAATGCATTTATTTAATAAAAAAAAACATATGTTGTTATGATTACTTTAATAAAACACAGCTTAGTCAGTATTTCAATGTGTTCCAGCAATGTTTTGAACAGTAAACCCAAATGTCAACACAAGCCATCTTAAATAAAGACGTAATAAATTAAACACTATACCATGTAAAACAAACCAAGTGCTGCAAGGTTTTAAAGGAAAGATTTGGACCACAACAGTATTTGCACGATGTGATACCTAATCGTGTAATCGATATACAGAATCCAATTCCCAACCAATTCTAGTACTCAAAACAACCGGTCATTTCTAACATACCTGCAGGTAAAGTGAAGGTGACGAGGTCAGTGAGGAAGTAACAGGCAAAGTCTCCCTTGCGTTGATGGAGGGATGCAGCAATCTCACGGCGGATCTGTTCTGTAAGCTCCAGGCACACCATTGCAGGGATGCATTTTGCAGCTTGTTGAGAGACCTGCAACACAAGTCAAAGGGCTTGGTAGCCATAAATGACAAAATCGGACCAACACACAACCTGGCAGCCATAAGTGGGGAAATGGGAAATTAAAATGGAAACAGTTATTCAATGAAGGGCTATATGTACAAATGTCAACAACAAGTTACTGGCATCTCTTGTCACCCTTGACCCCTCCCTCGACTACTCTGAGCACATCTCTACTCTGCACACCCCTGTCTTCTTCCTCGGTAACAAACTCATAATTCGTCCCTTCCTCACAGACTACTCCACTCTGCTTCTAGTTCAGGCTGACACTGCAACTGCCTCCTGTCCGCTCCAGCTCATCCAAAAATATACTGCTGGCCTTGTCTTTTCCCGGCCTCATTTTTCCCACGCTATATCGCTGCTCTGCTCTCTGCAATGGCTCCCTAACACTGCTCGAATCCGATTCAAAACTCTTGTATTCGCCTTTCTGCTCCCTCCTATCTCCAGACTATCATTTCTCCCTACATCCCATCTTGCCCCCTCTGCTCCTCCACCACTGGCAGATTAGCTGTACCCCCCACCCTCTGCTCCCCTGCTTCCAGAGCCCGCTCCTTCTTCACCCTTGCCCCTCAGTGGTGGAACAATCAGGACTGCTCAGGCCCTGACCAACTTCCAGCACCTCCTCAAGACACACATGTTCAGACAGCATCTGTAAACCTCACAACTCTTGACTATATTGGACTATGGCACCCAGTTATTCCAGTACTTGCACTGAACTGCTCCATACCTTGCCGCATGCTACGACTGCTCTTAACTATAACTACTTCCTGTCTCTTGTATTTGATTTTACTTGTAGGTATACTGCTCTTATTTGAAATCATTCTCATCCACTTATCATATCATACATACTACGGGCTCTTACTGGACTTTAGTCATATAAGCAAATATTTTTACTGTAACTGCTCTTACCAGAACCCGCTATTAAATGTAATAATTGACTACATTCTTTATTTTGTTCTTATTTGAATTTGATCTTATTTGCTACTGATTTTACTGTGCTGTATAACTGCTCTTATCTGTAATGTGATATTTTGTAACGATTGTAAGTCGCCTTGGATAAAGGAGTCTGATAAGAAATAAATATTATTATTAAAGGAAAAACTTTACAGTTGATATTTTGGAACAATGCCAGACTACAACAACGAATGGAATGTCAAAGACTGGTTAACCGTTCATTATTTTACCCCTTCTCCCGAGCACGGCAGGGGCCATCAAATGATCCACAGGAACATTTAAAGTTTTTGCATGGGCAAATGGGGGGGTTGAAGTAGACCACAGAAAAGGGCTACTGCAACTCTGTCTAGAACTCAATCATATCTAAAGCAGGGATTTAAACTCTGGATGAACTCCTCACGCTCGTAGTCAGCACAACAGAGAACTGGGATAGCCAGGCCATATTCTTACAGTAAACGAGAGTGTTCTTATAATCAGAGGGCAAAAACAACAAATAAACTCATGAGGTCATCAGATCTTAAAACGTTACTCTACCTTCTTTAGAGACACAAGCATAAAATCTCTTGATTACCTGAAATCAAACATTAGGTTGGGGGATTAATTGATCAGAAGTACGATATACTGGAGCGTGGTTCCCTCCCAACCCCCACCCTGTGTGTGTAGGGATTTTATTAAATTGCAGTTTCTGCCCTGCTAAAATCCTACAGCTAGTAGCAATCAACTACTTTGTTTAAGTAGAACTATACCATGGCATCTGAGATACCTTCTAATCAAAATCCTGAAACTCAGACCTCCTTAAGACCATACGATCATGACCCAGCAGAATAAACAAAGAAGCAAAGGAAGCTGCGATTTGTGGTCGCTCTAGCATGAACATGGACTGCTATTATTGTAATTATAAGTCACTTATGAGAAAGCAACCAATCAAAGTCAAGTGTTTGCCAAAATTCTAGTACATCTTAACCCGTGTTGCGCGTAGGATAGCTCTTCCAGGATAAATCATTTCACTGTTTGAGCACCCAGAAAGAAACTCCACAAAAACATACCATGTAGAAGCAAAAAAAATACTTACAATTTGATAACCTGTTCTCAATATAGTACATGTAAAAGTGTAAATAGCAGACAGACGCCAGGGATATGGTCAAGTCTTAAATCTATAACTGGAGATCTTGTTCTAACAATGACATCTTACAGGATAATACAAAGAAAACAACAATACTCCTCAAATTTTTCACCAGATGCTCTTGGTCCAAGCACCAATGACATAAAAAGCTCACAAATGATAAATTTCCATCCATAACTATAAAATATCAAGGCAGATGCTGTAATCCTAACCAGAACTTACTTTATTTTTTGCAGCAACTTACCTCTGTCAGTAAAATTGCCAGCATGTCCTGACGCTGAAAGCGGATAGCTAGATGTACCAGCGTGTAACCATCATCAAAAGCAGAAGGACGATTTAACAGACCAACTTCATCAGCTGTGAGCTGCCTTGCAAGATCACCTCCCGATGACTTGTAGGCCTCTATTGCTGCCAAGTCCCCTTCCACAACACCTAACAGAATATGCATAAAATACATTAATAAATTACCTTTTCATGCAGGGAGAGCACATTTTAAATTAATCTATCTATAAAGATAAGATACACTTATAAAATTAGTACCAGAATCTAGTTTTAATTTTAAATTAAAATGTGTTCTCAATTTTAAAAAAAAGTTATGACGCATGATAGTTCTATTAATAGCTTCCAGGTTCTTCTATGGTATTATCTAAACCCAGTGTTAGAATGAGCGTGCACTGTTCCACTTTTCTGATGCTGTACAGTACCTCACTGAGGAACTTCTGACCCATGTGATCCAACACAGAGAGAGAATCCCCATCATACTGTGTCACTGTCTGAAACAGGATTAAAATGTACTATTGCAGAAACTATCACAGAAACAACAACATTTGTACTTTCCACACCCCTTTCTAGAACAATCAATCATACACAGATCTAGTGCACAATGTATTAACAAACTTAGCCTTGTTCTGTTAAATCAACAAGAACTCACATGCACCTCAATGTAAATAACTGGTTACCAACCAACAAAGTTCAAGGAAAATTCACATTGGAGTAGCAACTGCATTATGGGACTTCTAAACAGAATCCAATTTCATGGTTTGATATTTTCTAATTTATACTGCATCTATACAGCAAAACAGCTAACTATTGTACATGTAGGTGTTTTATTATTTTGTTTACAAACATGCAGAATTAGGATAGGATAGATCACCAACAAAATAAAAGCATATAGGTCTACTCAGATAAACAGTGACTTTAAATCTGCAACCATATGTAACAAATACCTGCCCCTCTCCTACTTAAGACTTAAGGGCATTCTCCTTAACTCTTACTTTTTTAGATCAGTAACAGATCTAAGCTTTCCCTACCTTAGGTTGAAGAACAATACAAGAACCCAGGGATGCAAGATAAGCAAAAAATGCTGAACTCCGTAAATAGGCTGGAGTCTCTCCTCAGACTTCCACTCAAACAATGCAGTTTGAGTAAGCCCACACAACCAGTATTCACCATATGCTTATCATAAATATAACTTCTAGTATTATGTCCATGCAGATCACCAAAACCTAGAATTCAATACCCTTAAGAACTCTGCAGAAGGAATGTTCATTCTGGGCATTGTCCTGCCAAGCTGCCCACCACACACACAGACACACACACACCCTTCACAGAGAAAAATAACCATCAGAAGGAAAAAGATTTGTACTAACAGAAACAGTTACAGAGATAATAAGAATGTCAAAATGTTTTGCAACCATGATGAGCATGAGCTGCCAAGAGAATCCTAAACACCCAAACATAGTGTGCCTGGTTTCAGACTAGCGACACCCACACACTGTGTACAAATAGCATCAGGTTACTAATGCACACATTACACATTTGTATAAGCCTTAGGAATGCACAACTTAGATATCTTGCTTTTTAAAATAGTCTGCTTATTTCTGAAGACAGGAGATTTTAGCATCAAGGATGCCAAAATATTTTGAACAGGGGGTTTGATTGTGGTTATATGGATAATAAAAGCCCCAAAGTTTCCTAAGAACATTATAACTGCACTTGACAGCTTGCAGACCATAAAATTAAACTAATTAGTAGGGCAAGACAGAAAAGTTTTAAACATGGGGGGGGGACTATATAGACATAATATAATATAATATAAACATAGTACTAAAACAGAAAAACCCTTCATCCAAATTAAGGAACTCCTTTTACAATTACACTGGCCTGTTTAACTATATAAAACCACAAAATATGTACTACAGGTAGGGAATAAACAAAGTAAGGTAAAGCTGCAGTGGTGGGGCAGTGCGGGGGAGTGATGAACATGCTGAACTCTCTCAACTCATCATTTTGACTGGTAGATTTGTGCCAGTGTTTTCTGCCAGTTGCTTTGCAAATTAATTGACTCAAGTGCATCGAATCAAGCGCTTGCTAATCATTTTATTTGGAGCACTCGGGTACTAGAACCCTGAAAAACAGCGAACCATCAGAGTACTAAAAGAGTTCTCTTTGTAATGTGCACTGAAGAGTTGAAAAATAAGCTTTGGGGTTTATTGCAATTATTGGTTTCAATTTGTTTTTCTACCTGGAAACCAGAGGCACCAACAAAGGATGAAATTCAGTTGAATTTAATAGGAAACAGCGTCTCTTGATAGTTCTGTACTTGTAAGAGATTTATGAGAACTTGAATTATTTGTTGCAAAATAGTGTTTCGGTGCTTTCCGCTGTAAGGTTCATAATGAAAGTGCTAAAGAATGAATGTAGTGCTCTCAAGGTCAGACAAGGCAAGTGCAAATACAATGTAGGAGACATTTATCCTTCAGTTCCTGACCAATAAACCATTAGCTTAATTAGCTTTCCGTTCTCACCCTACAGGCACACACAGACAGTAAATTTGACCTCTCTGATCGAGAGACTGCTGTCTCCATGAATTGTTGATTTTAGATAGACTCATGCCCATGTGGAAATGGCTAGGCCAATCCACCCCCACTCCCACAAAAAAAAAAAAAAGACTGACAGTTAGAATCCACAATTTAATAAAATTTGAACACAACCCTGCCTAGTTTAGTTTAAGGTAATGTCAATGTTAGTGAATAAATGAAAACAAATTAACATACCTCTCTACACTAGAAAGGTAAAACAAACAAAAAAACGAATATCACTTTGGACAAACTGGATTAAAACACTGGTATCTTGGGAAAACAATGTGTCAGGAGAATACTGTACCTTCACTCTCCCAGTATAATGGGAAGCTTGACCTTGCCATCTCGTAGGATGGTACTGGCCAGCAGGCACAAGACTGGGAGGATATAAGGCTAGATAAATACTATACCATACTGCCACAACCCGACATGTTTTTAACGTGTCCTCAAACTATGTTGGTGAACTAAGGTCAGCATTCAGTGCTTTCTGTACATCTGTTTATTTTTGACATGGGCACATATTAAAAGTTATTTTTAGTCTAGATTGCATGTCATGTACAGCTTGCACCGTTTACAAAACTGTGTTGCCACTAAGCAGCCAACCAAAGACCTAGACTTCAGCTGATCTGAGGTGGGCTATGAGGTGTATACTCCTGTATAGCACAGTATGTCTCTGTTACTTGCTATAGGCTTGAACCACCCTCCACAATACTAAGACGTAAAGATGTTCTCAAGCCAGCTCCAGATTTATTTGTATGCTCCTACAGAATTGCTCACACAGTAGCACCCAACAAAGGCATTATTCTTTCTCTCCAACAGTGTTCAGAGCACAATGGTGTACGCATTCAACACACAAATGATCACTTACACTAAATAATTTAGAACATCTAAATTAATTTGCATTTGGTGAAGGGCAGGGTGATCTTCTGACTACGGTACAAAAGCATCCCATAGAAATGAGGATGCACTGCACATCACACTTCACTCAGGGCCCACTCTCTGTTACTAAAATAGTAATGCCATTCTTTCTTTGTTTTTGTAATACAATACAGAGCTCCTCCTATCCCATACTATTCAACTCAAGGGTAAAGGATAGGAGTTATTTCATGAATTACTCCAATGACCTAGCTCTGATCCTTGTTTTAAAAAAATTGACCTAAAAAAAAAAAAAAAAGAAGCTCACATATCTTACAATACACTTTACTGTAGCTCTACATTAATTGCAAATGTAGTATAAACACCCACAGCATGAAAGAATAGTATTTACTGTCACCCCACAGAAGTTAAAAAGATACTGATTAAATCTTGTTCCAACAGTAGCAGATTACGTAATCCCTGCAGTCAGACAGTTTTAGTATCAAAGAAGCCATTGTATTTATATAAAAAAAAAAGAAAAAAAAAAAAAAAAAAAAAAAACAGTTCAAATAAGTATTTTTTGGACACTTGCGTCCCATATTTGCTTTATTTTAATTTTAAAGTGACTTACCTGCACAAGCATTGAGAAAAAGCCAGTCTGTCTTTCTCATTCTGTTTTTTATTTGTTTTAGCTTTTTAAAGTCAATCGCCAATTCCTCTTTGCTGCCACCTGCCCCAGCCGCCAGCTCAATCCGCTGAAAGTCCATTTTAACCTTGGATTCCCTCTTGGAGGTGGGGGGCGACCTTCTCTGGCCTCCGCTGCAGCTACTCCTCCACCTCGCCCGGTCCTGCTCATTAATGACTGAGGAGGGGTCCTCAGAGTCTGCCAGTTCTATTGCTTCAGTGTTGTTAGGCTTAGGGTGATCACACACAACACACTTCCTGGTCTTGGGCCAGTTTTGATAGGTGCAAGCTGTACAAGTCCAATGCTGCACTCGTGTGTTCAGTCTGTTCCTATCATTGTATTCCTCACAGGGGTCAACGGGAGGGGGAGCTGGCCTGGAACCTGCACCTGAGGACTGGGGGGACTCTGTAGGGCTTCTGGTCCAACGCTGACACAAGCACTGGGTACACCTTATTGCACGGGGCCAGTTTAGGTAAGTGCAAATATGGCATGACCATTTACTGGGGATTTCTGTGCTGTTGGACGTCTTAACTCTGGGCCTAGCACTGGAGTCCGGGCAAATTAAAAGGCTGCTCCCGCCTTCCGGGCTGGTGGGGTCCCACTCCCTGCTGCCATCGACACCGGGACTGCTTTTAAAGGGCTCTTCTGTAATGATGGTGGCGCTGGGTCTCTGTGCACGACACATCGTACATTTGATTGCGGACGGCCAGTTTTCATACGTGCAGTATTCACAGGCCCACTTTAACCCAAGTTCCGTCATTGCTGGTTACTCTCTCAGACACCTAGCGGATTTTAAAAAAGCAATAAATACTATCAGACTGATAACTGAAATATAGAGCAAAAATGGTAGTTACGTGAAAGATCGAAAATGCAAGCAAGTCAAAAGAACTTTGAAATCAAATGCAAATTAATAACTCAAAGATTTCACATTTGTAAAAACAGAGATGCATTTTAAACACTACATCAGCAATCTTTGGGATTTGCTGTGCAGTGTATTATTGATACAGGGCAAATGAATGGGGCCAATAATAATAATAATAATAATAATAATAATAATAATAATAAACAGCTGGGTACCTTGCTAATACAAACTGAATTGTGTCACTGTCAAATAATAACCCAATAGTAATTTAAGTTAAACATTGGTTGTGATTATAGCAGACCAAAACAATTCCTTGCTATAGTTTAGTACAGTATTTAAACTTTTTAATGCAAGTACAATAACAAGGACAAAAATAAAAATCAGGGCTGAAAACTGGGGCAGTCTCCATTTTTCTGGGACGCCTGTTAACTCAGAAAATGTACATATGCACCATAGAAGAATATTTCTCGTCGTCATATTTACAATTTTCTTGTCTTTTTTTTTTTTTTTTTTTTTTTTTTTTTTTTAAGTATGTATGTTTCCTGTCTGAAAAGATGTTATTCTGAAAGTGACTGGCTACTCTTGTAATTACGCTGTGAATACAAAGTCATTACAAGTGACAATGTTGGCACAACTAGGTCCTACTGTAAAATAAGCAGACCCCTACGAAGAAAATTTGTAGGGTCATTTACATTTATTTATAACAAACTATATCTGACTGGTCTAAATCGGTACATGTACTAAATATTAAAACATGTACTAAAAATGTTTTTACTCAAATGGCCTTCCATAGGGTGCCAGTCAAGATACCACCACACCCCCAAAACATTTCATAAAGTTAATAAAACACTTCTAATTTGATGCAAATGCTACATCGAGAATTTTTCAGGACACATATTAATCTGCCTGTATTTCATACAGGAAAGTAAATGGATACTGCTTATAGGTCTATTGCTAAATTTACAAATGAAATGAAATTAAAGCATGTATCCTGCAGCTACCAAGCAGATGTCAAAGCTTTAACCAGTCCTTAAATCAGTCTGGTGCCAAGGTTGCTGTGCAATGAACTGATTGCTAGCTTGCTTATCACCGCCCCCCAAATATACCTACAGTGTATACTGTACAACCAAGTATTGTTTGCATAACTAGTCAGGCTATCACTCATATATATAGATATATATAGATATATATATATAGATATATGGAATTTGCTGCGACTGTAAGGCTAAATGTCAAACAGTGATATCAGCAAGTGCAGGAGTCAGATTCAGTCACACTGCAACATTCTTCACGTTATCAGTTTGCTTACAGGACAGACATTTGGAAAGGACTGTTAAAAAAAAAAAAAAAAAAAAAAAAAAAAACACTGATGCATATAACATGAAGCAAATAGAATTCCTTTATATCTGTGTACACACAACACACAGGTGGGAAAAGCTGAAGCCAAACTGAACAAAGAGGTGACATACTTGCAGTAGAGGTTATTAATTCCACCTTATACAGTACCCCAGGGCGACACTACAGTGCAAAATGTACTATTAACAGACACCCTTTAAATTAAAGTTTTTATAATTTATAAATCTGTTAAGTCTTTTAATGTTTTATGCAGCTCTGTCAGTAAAGAGCTGGAAAAAGGATACTGTTTCTAAAGGAACTGAAAAAGGATAGGTACTGAATGAAGTATGAAGGACAAAAGAACTTTGTACTAGAATGCCAAAATGTTTTTTGCAGTAAGTCTGAAACTTGAATGAGAATATGAACATTTTTAAATGATAAAGGTTATTCATACTCATTCGTTTTTTCCTCTCATAATATAACACACCACAATGTAATGTAATTGGCACTTAAGAATCTTAATGCACTAATCATACAAATGAGAAAATAATTATCAAAAGTAGGAAATTAAAAACTTACCAATAAATGCCTGCACTTAAAAGTGAAATTGTTAAATGAAATGATTCGAGAAGGTAAGTGTTTCATTATTAATGGTCTACCTTAACACTGGCTCCTATGAATGAGGTTGCGGAAACACTAAACAAAAGATAACACTATTTACTTCCTTCAATTATTAAAACACTAGTAGAAGAGAGGCTGGCACCCGCATTGTACCACTACACTAATGGCACAGATTGTACAAGTATCATCACTGAATGGGAGGATTATTACTATTAACCCCCCCTTCCCCCCCAGCATATTATTAATGCACTTTCTGCAAAGAACCTCAACCTGTGTATATGGCAATCTGAGTGGTACAAAATCACACTACAGGCCAGTCAGGTGACATGGTTACCAATTGTTAATAATATAAAAACACGGTGTCCCATTTAGGCGTACAGTAGTTCGAAAATAAATTACAATGGTAGCGCTTTTAATGTATTAACTAAGGCAATGACATTGTGCTCCACTTGTACGGTATATTCGCAGAAAGATTATTACCCTTCCTTTGGCCTTACCTTTTCCTGTGCTTATATTCCTCTGTCCAATTCTGAACCACAACAACAACTCTCCCCCAGGCAGCCCAGTATCCGACCTCTGCAAGCTTTTCCAAATCCGATTTCACTCCTTCGTTATTTTCGAACCCCTTTATTTACATGGTTCCCCGTCCCACCCTGAACTCACAAACCTAGCGGCTCGACCCACGTCAAAAAATAACTCCGTATCAGCCGCCGCCTTCCAATTTCAAACCATCTGAACCCCCATTTCCAAAGCAATCTTTCAGCCTATCTCTAATGGCGCCGACAAGCAGAACCGAGAAGCCAAAATAAACCACTACAGGGGGAGGGGGCGGTACAACTACGTCACGCGTCACAGATCGATTTTGCTGAAGCTGATTGGACAGTCCTTTTTTTTCCTATCAGGAGCGACGTCTTTCGTTGTTCATGTCAAATAGTTTTTTTTTGGTTTTGTTTTTTCCAGAGGAGAGAACTTTGGGAAACTGCATCCTTGCGTTAACCATGTCGGCTCCAAAAAGTCTACAAGATACATGGTACTCACTCTCCGTGTGAGCCGCAATGGGCGGCGGCTTCTCGCTGGCTTGGTGATGTCATCAGTTAGAAACTGCTGCAGTAGCGATCCTGCAGAAGAACATTAATAAATAAACCGTCTTTTGCATTTCTGCAAAGGTTTTCAGGTGTAATCGCTTTACGTGCTTTTTTTTTTTAAAACCTTCAATTGACATTTAGTTCAGGGAAAAACTCACTCCCGACGAGTGGCATAACACATTGCAACCTTGATGGTACAAGCAACACATTTTAGTTCTTGCATGATGGTCTGTTTGGCACAAGGAGATCACTTTTTAGTGGAGTATGTCCTAGTTACATTGGAAAAAACCGATCAAGAGTCGTCTGTTACCATTTTTTTTTGCACCTTTATTCTCCTTGTCAAACTGTATTGCTGCAAGCAGAATGAAAATTGGACCCCGTAAATATGCTGCGAACAATTTTGATTACAACATATATTTCTAAGCATATGCCTGTATGTTAATCTTAATGTATGTTACTTACATATACTTTTAAAATCATGTTGTCGAAGTGGTTTTGCTTACTTTTTTCTTTATTTTCTCTAAATACCTTATGCTATTTCTTTTAAATCAGTTTAATAATGCAATAACATGGTGACCTCATAATTACTGTGATGTGTTTCTTTCTTTGTCATCTTACACTTTTTTTTCAATATATCTTGTTTTAATTACCGGAGGCATGTTAGTAGGTAAATAATGGGTCTTAAGCTGCAGAAAATACAGAAAAACTATAGATTAATAAATAACTGCCTCTTTCCAGTGAAAGAAATAACCATTATGGACCATGTTTCCCATTGGTTGTTAAGATTCTGGGTTTAATTCTGTTGTTGTTCAAAGGTAAGCCTTAAAAAATAACTGAGTAAATAGAGGTCTGTGACTGCTTGCTCCCGACCCGTGACAGGGCAGTTGGTGTGTATTCAATTGCAAAAATGTCACATCTGGAAGCAGTAAAAGTCATCAGCAAGAGAAAATACAGGTTTAATTTGGATTAACACATATCTTTCTAATGGCAATTTTGTCTGTGATGACAAGAGTAAAAGTCTGTTTAGTATTAGTAAATGACCAGGATTTACATTTAGACATACTGTGGCTTTCTGTAAATGACACTGATAAAATATCTCCTTTTGGGGCTAACAACAGTTTGACAGACTCGTCTCTAACTATCAGTCAACCTTTATCCACTGACAGGCCTTATTAATTCTGAATGCAATTCTATATTTAATAGCTTTATTCAAGACCACAGGCAACAGAATACTAATGAAAGAATAATTGCAGATGCAGCACTCAGTCAAAATACTATATATGGGTGTATCCATGGCAAAACCCTTTTCAAGACTAGTTTTCTATGGCATCAAGGCATACTTGTCAGCTCTCACAATTGCATCTAATTATCTCTTTTTTTTTTCAAAAGACTTTAAAGCGTTTATAATCCATATCTGATTGGTTTGTTATTTGGTTCATATCGTACTCTTAGCATAATTATAAGACAAGTACCTCATTTCAGAATTCATATTGCATTGTATAATAACACTGTTAAGTTCCTACGTCCTATGGTAGAAACCTGATGGTGGAGTTCACACAGAGCATGGTTTAATGTATGTTCTCGGTGTTACTGTTTAATGGTATGAATGCCCTCTGTGTTGTTAAAAGTGATATAATCTAGTATGTAGGACTGTTTTAAATGCTTCTGACGAAGTTCACACTGTTCATACAAAATTAAAAGCTGGCTTATCTAGTCCTTTCATTATTTAATACCGGATGAAAAAATGACTGCAGTTAAATGAGTTTTAGCATCTTTTATATCAGTTTTACTGCCACAAAACACCATGTTGTTGTAAAGTAATGGAAAGTGTATAAACATTTTAGGCCCCCACCAGGACTGTATTAAGGGACAGGCCTACGGGGCCCAGGCCCCCCAGAAAACTAGGGGCCCCATAATTATGATATTACATATTTCATCTTCAATTTGTTTTATTTACAGAGCCTTACAATGTGTATATATCATGTGCACAACACTGTAACAGCACTAAAATACTGTTCACAATTTTACATTTTTATTTAATACTTGACACACTTCTCCCTCTGTCTGTTTTTAGTGAAACACCTACCAACTTGAACAGCTGCATGAATATGTAAATTAATGTACTACCATGTGCTTGTGGTAACCAACTGTCGTTACTCAAGTGCGGGTGCTAAACGGAAACGAAAAAAAGACAAAGGTTTAAAAGAAAATATTGCCCTACGAACTTATCTCACCTACCCGTGATAAACTGTGAAGGAGAGTGGTCGTTTTCGAAGATGGCTAGAATGAAAGCAAACTTAGATGAGATTTACCGTGCAGCAAAGCTGCTTAAATGATTTGTCCGACTTTGACGACCTAATCTCTGACTTCAATTTGCTTAAAGTTAGGAAGCAAACATTTGGATAAAAAAAGGTAAGATTTGTTTTATATTGCTTTTAAATTCAGAAAAATGCCCATAGCATAGTTATTTATGTTCTATTCACCAATCAGGGTGTATCGGGCCTCTGGAGGTAGCTGTTTCGATACCAAAGCCTTTTGCTTTTCTGTAAAATAGTTTTGGAGAAGAACTGGTTAGCAAAAAGTTGGGTAATAATTTTAGCCGATCTATCATTAATTCTGCTTTAGTGAATACTGCTCTATCTATTTCCCACTACATGTGGCTTCACTGTAGTCCCTCTGTTTCTGCGCCCCCTGTAGCGCACACATGTCTTTTTTTCTCTATCGGTGCTTGCCTTCTCAATTGCTGATATATCTGTGTAGCGCGGTACTGAGCAAGCAATGCTTCTGTAGCTAACCCTAATTCTTAATGTCTGGCTATGGTGCGTGTGTTGTTCCCTTATTCTGTTAATTATTTCAATTGTTATTCTGTAAATGGCATATATTTTATTCATATTGGGAAAATGTAAGTCATTTTTTTTTCTTCACGAGGGTGAAGGGTGGGATGCTGAAGATATTCTGTGCCGAGTTCCCCTTGAGTGCTGCTATTACGACTAGGTGCATTTCAGAAATTAATTAGGATACTGAAGTCCCAGTCATACATTTGTGGCGAGGAAAAATTATTACTTCCACGTGTTTTTTTTTTTGTTTTTTTGTTTTTTTTAATAAAAACATACCTATTTGTAGGTAGTATTTTTAGTAACTTGGAGAAGTTAACCACGCCTGCATTCACGTGGGCTCCTCCCTTCACAGTGTGTGACTGATGTGACATCAAGATGGCAGCCTCCTTGCGCCGGTTGCATCACATTGCATTCCACGTTAGAAACGGAGACAAACTAACTAACGATTTAATCAACAAGTACAAATTCAGTTTATTCGCGGAGAGACAGACGGATACATCGAGGCAGGTGGCTTTAAAGAATGGATCGGCTGTTTTTGTTGTCAACGAAAGACATAACCTTGCCTTTCTCGAGAAGAAAGGGCAAATGAATACTCTTTTGAATGAGCGGGTCAACGACTACCGTGGTCTCGAAACTTTTGACTACAAACACATCGGATTTGAGCACGAACCGGAGTTTCTTTACGGTTCTTGTCAGCCCTACGCCGTAAACACAGCATGTAACGTTTCTTTTGAAGTCAACGATGTAGAAGGCTCTTCCAAAAGGCTTCGTAACCAAGGATGTGATATTCTGGTTCCACCCACAAAAGTACAGGACAGGTGTGGCTACGTTACCTACTCGGTGATCAGATCTATTGTGGGGAATGTGTGCCACACGCTCATCGACAGGACAAATTACGGTGGGGATTTCCTACCAGGATTTGGTAAACTTGACAATG
Source organism: Polyodon spathula (assembly GCF_017654505.1). Classification (NCBI taxonomy): domain Eukaryota; kingdom Metazoa; phylum Chordata; class Actinopteri; order Acipenseriformes; family Polyodontidae; genus Polyodon; species Polyodon spathula. The sequence continues at coordinate 6,009,144 of NC_054543.1, forward strand.
CCAACAATAACGTCCGATCCGTGGCAGTTGGTAACTCTTGCGACATAACTCATTTTGACCACATTACCTACGCATGCCCCCAGCAATGCACTCCCGAAATATTGGAATGGTACGAGAGGATGTTTGGTTTTGAGAGATTTCTTATGAGTAGGTAAGACTACATTGAATTGATTAAACTCCTAGGACGGCGTTGACTACTTTCAGACCGATTTTATTAGGTGTTTAAAAATAGCTGAACTGTAGCAACAAAGTTGTCAAGTATGTGATATATTGAACTCCATTATGACCCAATGACAACCCATCTTTAATTCAAGGTCACAGCTAGCTGGCTTCCTGCTAAAGTATGACATTCAGTTCTTGATTACAATGCTTAACATAGCTGCCATTACTTATTTCTATTAATAATAATAATAATAATAATAATAATAATAATAATAATGATAAATAATAATAATAATTTAAGTATTGTTACTCAAGTAAGATATTCACAGTGTACTTGGAATCCAAGATAAAATCCATAGTTATATGTTTTGCTTTGACTGACTAAAGCAATTTATTTTGGTTCAGTTTGCTAGGCTGCAGACTAACCTCCTGCTTATAGTTGCAACCACACCTGCTTAGTCCTTGGTGCCAAGAATCCTGCGTGGGCACAAACACACACATATACCTTGCCTCCTTTATGATGATTCGACACACGAGGCACGAGTTTAAGAACTGTGCATGAGTAATACTTTAAAACGAATCATTACCAACACTATTTGTCTCTTGCAGTACAGTATGACACATACAGTAAAATCAGTGACATGCAGGCAGTCTTTAGGAGGGCTCTCCTCTTGCCTGCTGTACATGGCCTTGGAAAAGGAAACAGCTAGCAGCTACGGGCTTGCTTATGAGGGCAGTAGGTAAGGGCTGGTACTTTTGATTTAGTTCTCAGTAGTGAACTGTGTGATTCATATTGCTAGAAGAGGGGAGTTATTTTAGAATAAAAAGTAGCAGCTGTACTGTACAAGATTCAGAGTATGCACTCAGGTTGAAATAGGCTAATGTTTTCTGCATCCTTTGTTTCACAGAGATGAAGATGTGGATGAGGGGTATGTTATTACTGGAGACAGTATTGGGCTTCGTCTGACAGCTATGCAGTTCTGGAAATGCAGTGAAGTGGGGCTGAAACTCCCATCACACAGCAAGAAACAGCAAGACTGCAAGTTTGTGGTGGCTGAATCCTTACCACAGCAAGGTACTAAACTTGGCACTCTATCTGGGTGAAGAATATACCTGTTTTTTCTCTCAATATACAAAAGACTTGATTGCATGTAATGAGCCTGAACACAAAAAGTAATGCCTCCTCTGTACAATCAAAAGGTTTATCTTAAGTATGAAAAGCACATTACAATTCATTATCGCAAAGTTATGAGTTATCTTCCCAATTCCACGGTTATCAGGTTACAAATGTGCCGGTATCAGGTATTCTAGTCTGGTTTTGTGTAAATGATTACATGCATTTTGGCACCTGAGGTCTAAACTGAATTGTGTTGTGTTTCTTTTTCTTTTTTTTTCTCCAGGGAGGAATCAAGTGGACACTTTCCTGGAGCAGCATCACGGTCCTGGTATACAGCATGTTGGCCTGTACACTCCGGACATCATCTCTACTTCCAGGACGATGGAGGAGTCTGGAGTGGAGTTTGTTTCTCCTCCACCTGCCTACTACACTGAGGTGAGAGCTCTGGAAGTAGGGCCCCCTTTCCTCAGTGCACCAAGTTGGTTCGATTGGTGCATCTGTCTTTCCAGTGTCTCATTGCTGTGGATCATCTGTCAAGGTGACAAAACCCACTGTGATCGGGTACAGTACTGAGGGATTTTTTCCACACTAAACTTTTGTTATTTTTTTAATACCATGAACATGAACAGTTTTTTTTTTTTTCAATAGTGTTTACATAAGCACCTGAAAAATATCCAGTTACTCCTAACAGATAAGGAGTCACACGCTTCCATTTACAATGGAACCATTTCTGCACCCTGCAACTCCCATTATTAATATGAAACCTCATAGCCAGCTCTGTAACCCAGATAGTGGGTCCATTTTTAACCCAGTTAGTTTTTTCTGCTTAGGTGGGGAAGCAGAAGGAGATCCTTGAAGCAGGTCACGACCCCCAGCTGCTGTCCCAGCAAGGGATCCTCTTGGATGCAGAGTTGGAGAATGAGACTCCCCAGGTCAGATCTCAAGATGAGACCACCAACAACAAAAGGTTTGTAATTCCAGGTTCTTTCAGGATCAGTGCCAGGTTAGTTCCTGACTCCTACCACGACAGCATTGGAGTAGAACTCTGCTTCAGTTCTGTGCTTATTATTGAGATTCCGGGTGTGCAAAGTGCCAATGTGTTTGATAGGAGTATTGAAAAAACTTGCAGATGGATAGGTACTTCTCTGGAGTAAGCTGTGCCCATGGGAAGAGCATAATTCATTATACTCAATGACAGAAGTATTAACACAGCTACTACTAAAAAAATACCTAAATATGTTGGATGCAGCAATGACAGTGAGTTTCAAGATTCTGAAACCCTGTTAGGTACAGAGAACCTACTTAGAATAACGACTGCTTTACTGAGAACTTGATTGGTAGATGATCATGAGGTTTATCTATGTCCATTTCCCACTTTCACAACTGTTCAATGAGTGACAGTATCCAGGGTATTGTAATACCTCCACTAGAGACACAGCACAGCAACATGGTAAGCCTCATACAAGGTTATACTGGAATCAATATATTAAGTCTTTTATCCCTTTTTATTAACTAGGCACCTCCTGCAGGTCTTCACAAAGCCACTTTTTTCTGAAGACACATTTTTTCTGGAGGTGATTGAGCGGAGGGGAGCGTCCGGTTTTGGAGAAGGAAATATCCGAGCTCTTTGGAGATCAGTGCAAGCATACATGGAATGCCAGAAGCAAAAACAAACAACTCACCAGACCAAGGTTGTGAAGATGTAGGTTTAGAATTCAAGTGTACCATATCATTAGTTAAACCAACAATATGTTGTAAAGTAAAATGAGCACTTTTATATGTTGCTGGAGATGTTGATCCAGTTTGTTCTGCTGTTCATACTTGAAGAAAGGCTGTCGACTGCCTTGAGTACAAATTATAGGTGAACTGGGAAAAGAAAATGAAATACAGTAGAACCTCAGAGTTACAAACACTTTGGGGGGTGGAGGTTGTTCGTAACTCTGAAAATTAGTTTTCAGTGGTTTTAATAAAATGTGTACACTGCTATGTACAGCCTTAATCTGGTGAATAATGCAATACTTGTATTGTTATGGTTCTGAAGTCTTTAAAATAATACTATAAATGGAAAAAAGGCTGCATTTAGGTTGTTATTGAAATTGTAACTGTAGCATAAACACAGATTTAAACGCCCAGGAAAATCTGGATTAACGTAGTGCTGGTTTTTAAACAAATGCATTCATGCAGCTTGCTCAGTCATTCAGCCTCCTTTGTTTTGAAAAAAAAAAAAAAAAAAACTGTACTTTGTTTAAAATTAAAATGTTCCCAGTAGAATTGTTCATACTTGCTTTGAAATGTGCCTCACCTCTCGGTGTGAATACATTTGTTGATACAGTAATTTTGCCTTCACCCTGACCAGCACGCTGCTTGTAAAGTGCCTATCTGGTTGCATTGCACGCATGGTTGAGTGATTGCATGCTTCCAGCTGAAAGTGGGGTGTTCGGTAGACCGGTCAGTTTGTAAGTTTGGTGTTCATAACTTTGAGGTTCTACTGTTCAAGTTTTTTGGGTCACATAGATAAAGGTTACAGGTGACGAGAGGGAATCCTATCCAGATTTAACCAAAAACTAGTAATGTACATCTGGTGTTTTGTTAGCTTTATTATTTTTTGGGGTAACAAAAAAAGCAGAGGGATTTTTTTTTTTCAAATGCAGCATGGGAAGGGGAGAGATTTCAAGAGTGTTCTCAGTGTCTGGACTTCTACTTGCTGTTATACCAAAAGCCCCACACAGATCCCCACACTGAAGAAAAGAAAGCTCTCCAATGCCAAAATCGAATGAAAACCAAAGGTCACTTTTATTTACATAACAGGTTAAGACAGTTGACAAACTCCAGAAAGAACAAAATGCAAATATCTCAACAGTGTTTGACCATCATTAGAAACACTAGACGGGTGTTCATTCTGTTGCCCAAACACCCTCCTAATCTCTTTATGAAATAGATTATTTTACAAGAAACATTCTAGCACTCTACCGCACCGCCATCTAATATATATATATATATATATATATATTATATATATATATATATATATATATATATATATATATATATATATATATATATACACACATACATTTTTTTTTTTTTAAATAGGTAGGGCAATGAAAATATTTATGTTTTTTTTTTTCGTCATACTGGGTATTATTTACAAAGACTAAACCTTTGAATCTACATTTACATCGTCAGGAAAATGATAGTACAGCACAAGCAGCTGTCAGAAAAGCTTGCACATTTTTATTGGTAATGCTTATTTTTAAAAAGTACACAAAAAGGGAGCATTACATAATATGAATACTCTACCTGCAATTATTTAGAACCGCAGTCGAACTGAAGAGCAAATAACATATTTTGTATTGCAGAGCTACTCTTTATAGAAGAATATAATGTGCAGCTGACAGCCTGGGAAGCACACTTGAAAACATTACTTTTGAGTCTGATTAAAGTTAGTGCTGCTATTATTCTGTAAAATGAAGTTGTACTTATGGCATCATGCACATTTTCTTGTTAAAAACAATGATGTGTTTCAGTAACTTGGTAGTTGGTTAGTGCAACTGTACAATCATGTATAATTTGTTATGATCGGGTATTTCTAATTAGGTGACTATATTATAGTAAAGTGTATCTGTTAGGGGTCCCCATTCACTCACCTAGTAAAAGCAAAGCAAGGTGAATAATCTGATCAAGAGCTTGCCTGTTGACAATCTAGTCTGGGGGCCTACAGGGAGCACTGCATTGGCCTTTGTGCCCCTGAGGGTTAAGAAGAAAAATGTTCTGTGCGTAGCTCACCTTACCACACTACAGTGACCCTTTTTAGTTTTAGAAACTGTTTGACTGTGATCCTTGACTTATCCTGGGGACATTGACGTTGTCAGCAACAGAAAAAAATAAAATAAAATCCTTAATCATTAATAAAGTGTTGAATTTGCTGAACTTTTCCTGTTTTTTTTATTTTCCAATTCCTTGTAAAATAATAACCGCCAAGGCTTTTGCAGTATTATACTTTATACACCTTAGACACAGAATAGTGGAATGTGCTTAAAAATACAATAGCACTTATGGGTAACTATCCATAACAGTATAGGAATAGATCATGCAACATCCAAAAAAAGATATATATATATATATATATATATATATATATATATATATATATATATATATATATATATATATATTTATTTTTTATAGAATATTCTTGTTTTAATATCTGAAGACAATTTAAACAGTTTAAAGACAAACTAATAAAGAAACCCATTGTCCTTTGTTAAATATGTCATTATAGAAACGAGCAGACAGAAAACTTTTTTTAAATACATTCATTCAGCTCTGGTACTAGTCAAACTTGATTGGGATCAAAATAATTATATTTCACTACTTTATATGAAAATGAGTTCAAGCAATCTCATTCCAGCCATTTCGGGAATTCTCTTTGTTAATCGCAACTTAGTCTTGAACATAAAGGGCTGTCATTAATAGTTGTACAGGAATAGATGTGGAGGTTTTCTTTGTGCACTGTACTATATATCATAAATCTATTTAGTCAAAACACAAGTAGCTTCATTAGATCCAGATATATTATCTAAAAATGGAAAGTCAGCACAGACTGTACAAACTAAAAGAATGCATTTATTATCCTTATACAAATCAGGTTTCTTGATAAAACTGTTAGGGAAAAGTGTCTTCCACCCTCAGGCTTGGGAGTAACCCTGTTTTGATGTTTCTCTGCCTTTTGGTTTGTAAGGAGTGTTCCCGACAACTGTGAGTGATAGAACTCTCAGCGTAAATCATCTTTCTTTTCCTTCCTTTTCCTTGGGGAATACTTCTACAGGGCTCATCAACAGAAAGAAACAAAAGCCATGATTTTATCACATGTCGTCCCTTTATTAAATATGGAAGGCCATGGCAGTAAATGACAATGATTTCAGTGTGCAATTCCACATGGCAGGATCTTTGTGAGTTACTTCCTTTTCATTTCCCATAGAACATGAACTTGTTATCTCAAGCAGGAGTAGATATGGAAAGGAAGAGAGATGCAGATTCTCCCACTCATAGATTTCGCTTTGGATGTGTCAACCTTAAAGATAACAGACTGTTTAGCAAATAGTTTTGAGCGCCGACTCTACAAACTGTCTAAATAAAGTTAACAGAATTGCACTCTGCAGCCCCCGAAAGTAACAGCACATTTATTTGTGGCACGACTTTACAGTATTGGTTAATATCATAAGAAGAAATTGGCAATGTAAGCGCACCAATGAGCAGATGAGATCGATGATATTCCAGATGAAACCGTGATGGACAGCGTGCCCTGGCATTGACTATACCAGTTAATTACTGATAGTGATTTTGTTTAATTGTTATACAGTAACCCATTGTGTATCCGCCCCAACCGTTTATCCACCGTGATCAAGCTCTTCAGCAACGTTACAGCGCTAATGCAAAATGGCTACAGGAAAGCGAAAGCGAATTGTTCTTACAATTAAAAGTTTTTTTTTCCCCCCTAAACCTATGTATTTACTATTGTATAAAATTACCCGACACTAATGTAGAATACACAGCACTGTGGCAGGGCAGAAGCCATGTGTATGAAGAGGGTTTTTTGTGTAAATGTATACTGTAAATAGTGTGTATTTATTGTAATTAATTAATTACCTGACGCTCCTGGGAGAGCCTGCCTGCTGTGTGTGATTACACTATATAACACAATTTTTGTTCCTGGGTAGTAAGTGTTATTTCCTAATTGCTTATGCCTCAAAAGTATAGAACATGGCTATTATTCCCCACAAACTTTGCTTTTGTGACCAGGACAGTGCTACAAAAGATTTAGAAGTGAGTAGTTTTTCAAGATTTACAATTATACAGTAAATACAGTATAATTGTAAATCTCGAAAAACTACTCACTTCTAAATCTTTTGTAGTCATCTTTGTATTACTTTAGTATAAATACATGTTAATTTGGATTCATATGTTGTTTTTTTATGACTTTATGTGAATGAAAAGACACACATTTGCCCATTTTCCCATTGGAAATAGTGATATTTTGAAATATCACTATCCTGGTCACAAAAGCAAAGTTTGTGGGGAATAATAGCCATTTTCTATACTTTTGAGGCATAAGCAATTAGGAAATAACACTTACTACCCAGGAACAAAATAATTTATTTTTTTTGTTATACAGTGTTATCAGGTGTGGAATCTAATCAGCAGGTAAGTGTGTTCCAGTGGGGGACAGGTATAAAAAGATTACATTTATTCACCTCAGGGCTGCTGCAAAACCAAAGCGAACTGGGTTAATGAAGCTGAAATTCACCAATGTGCGAGAGAGAGAGAACCAGAACCAGGGTTGGATACCAAATAGTGAGTAAGCAAGCTGAAACTGCCGACAGCCAGGCGAGTAGCCAGAGTTTGTTTATTAATGAATAGAGATTAGTTCAGAGACTGTAGATCTCACCAAAGTTTTCATACTGTGCAGTATGTTGAGTTGTTAAGTGTGTTGATATATAAATAAATCCTGTTCGCCTGCGGGGCGTATCGACTTCAACCTCCGTCTCAATCTCCTGCCTGTCACTCAGCAGCGAATTGGGTGACGGTCTGTCGATGAGACAGTCTTACTAATTATCAGAAGCATTAATACCCTGTATCTTTCTAATAGATCAGAGATCTAGGGATCTCCCTTATATCATTAATACGTTGTGCACCATATTAATGGTAAATTTTTAGTCCTAATTAATTATTTACTAAAAAATTATATATATATATATATATATTATATATATATATATAGATATATATAATATACGATTTTTCTCTAGTCCCACCGTAGTCAGATACGTGACAGACTACTGTATTGTTTTCTTAATAAAACACTATGATACACAGATCAAACTAAATATGTCCTGTTTACATAAATAATTTTCAAAAACGTGCAAGCTAAAGCAAGTATATAATATTTTTCTTTGTTCCGATTACATTTCTTACAGTTCTTGTAAAACACCTTTCCTAACTAACCTCTAACCTGGCTCATAAAAACCAAAGAACCTCGAAGGCCGCTGACAAATTAAATTTTTTCCCCTTCTTTTAAACAAACGTAAAAACAAGGCAAAATAGTGCAAGAGGTAATGGTATGATTTGATTCTCTAGCTAAATCTTAGACAGTGAACACAGACTAATCCGGACAGTCTGTTTACCCCGAAATGGTTTACTGGCGTTACCACAGCGTAAACCAAAATGTGGCACCAATTGGAAGATTTTTCTCATAAGCAGCCTTTTTCCCCTCCCAAAACCCTAAAAGGATCTTTAAAAATGTTCACTGGCACAGGAAGGGCTTGGTTCCTCAAGCGCCCATCTTTGTGTGTCAGGAATCTGGCGCGAAAGGTTTCCAACAGGGCAAATAAAAATTAAAAACAAAAAACCAGCAGAAGCGTCTCGTCCTAAAATTGTCTGTGCACGGCTTTATTTTCTGGACTTGATTTGCTTTTTTATTTTTTTTTCTAAATGCCTTCAGCTTCCCCAGTCTATTTGAATTCAGATTGTTTACTCAAGCAAATTCAGGACCCACGTTTCGCTGAGATGTCACTCCCCTAACCCTCCCCCTTGTCAGATCCGAGAGGCCTGGGAGTTCCTGGAATCACCGTCTGGCCTCAGCGATGCCGGTCGGCCCTCTGCAAGCTGCGAGAATTCACTGTCAGAGGATTCTGAGGGCTCGTTTGCCAGGTTCTCATATTCGCTGCTGTCCTCATCATCATCTTCTTCTTCTTCTTCTTCTTCATCTTCCTCCTCCTCCTCCTGCGCCAGCTGTGCCACCACTCCACTGCCTGATGTCCCTTGTGAGGAGTCGGTGCTGGAGCCATCTCCGTTTCCTGAAAATTTGGCAGCTCCTAGGCTTGGCGGGGCATAGTTTGATGAGCCCACTGCCTGGGGCCGCGGCAGGTAGGCAGTGCTGGTCTCCTGACTGTCCGCTGTGCTGTCCAGGGGAATGACCTCGGAGTATGGAGGTGGTGTCTCTGAGGTATCCTGGTTCTCCAGGCTGTACTCTTCAGCTGCGTTACCGGGACACACTACCCGAGAATTATAAGCAAGATATGTGTTCTTGTGTTCTTCCGGCACTTGTGAAAGTCCTGTGAAAAGAAATGCAAACAAGAAATGCTCATCACCAACTACTTTGGCATAAAATATAATTGTCTTGCACCAGTATTACTGGAATTGTGCCAGAACCGAATGGGCACTCCAAGACCAACAATGGGCATTTGGGAAGGTCCACTGCTAATGATAAGTTTTTAAACATGCCTGCCCTCTAGTTGCCATTCAGGGCAATTTAAAAAAAAAAAAAAAAAAAAAAACATTTGAATGTTCATATTTTCTTTTTTTTGGGCACTGAAGAACTGCAAATATTACAATATGTCTTCAACTTTGCATTACTTTTTTTTCTAACTACCTTGGACAAAGTATCTCTTATTTAGGTGGTTGTCCGTTCCATTTTTCCATCTCTAGCTCCTAGTCCAAAGTTCTACTAGTCCAAACTGCTTCTACAGATCAGAATAACAAATAACCAGTCTGACGATAATGCTTAGCTTTCCACTGTGGATACTTACTCCTTTCCTCCTCCTTTTCACTTTTCCTGAGAGCTATTTGCTTCTTAAGTTTATTTACTTCTTCTTGAAAGGTCTCCTTCAGACGTTCACTTTGTTCCACTTCTCCACACACTGCCTGTAACACAAGTAGGGTTTAAAATGTGCTAGTAGGGTTAATCTCAATAACTGTGTACAGTATAATACATTCTGTTTATATACCGACCTTACCTGGACTTTGTCTTGCAGTGCATTATACACCTGAAATATTGTTCTGATGTCCTTCATTACCCCATCTTTGTCAAAGAATTCAGCCCTGCAAATCATGGATTTGTAAAGTTTATTTAAAAACAACATGTTTTTCAAGTTAATTAAAAAAATGTTTTTTTTTTAAATGTTATTTACATTTTTAAATGTTTAGATATTACTAAAGGACAGAAAGCAGGATAAAAACACACCTGAGTACAGTATTTAATCAATTGACTATGACTGCTGTTGTTCTCTGGGTTATACAATGGAAATAACAGTAATACTGTAAATAGCTGTGTTACCAACTATGATAGAATAACATCTTGAACATACAGTCGTAGCCATTTGATAATACTTTATCAATGCATTTGAGAAAGGCATTAAAAGATTATCAAACCAGTAACTGCCCATTGTCTTTCGTTTCCCCATTCCATGTCAGGTCTCAATTCAACACTGTTGGTTCCATAGTTTCAATATTAAAATTGCATCTTAAACATTTGTACTTGATATTGGTACTATATTGTAACAGTATCGTTTTCTATAATGGTGTGATTCGTTATACCCTATAACGTTGCTGATCGTTCTTCATCCATTCTTTCCAGTCTACATGCAGAACAGCAGCACTCTGTCTCCCTTGGAGCAGTGCTGAAATGAAAGTGAAGTTCATCTGAATTTTGACTCACCCCTGTTCCTTTATCACCATGGCGTAGTTCCAAGATGTATTTGGTACAGATGAAACCTTATACTCCTGCTGGCTTGTATTGCCTAGATTGGGGATGGTAAGCGAGACCCTCTGATTGTACCTAGAGAAGAAAACAGTTACAGGGAAAGACATTCACATACACATACACAATGTATACCCATTCTACTGTGATACTCTACTCTGTTGTTTACATTATACATTACATAAGTGTACAACCCTGTGGTGACCTTTCACCCTCAAGGAACACCAACTGGACTGGGCAGCCATGAATGAACTATGCCCAGGCAGCTGGTCCCCAGGCAAGGCGAGAATACCAAACATCAACATTCACTCAGGCAAACGGAAAATGGTTGACGCTGATTGAGCCTTTAATCTCCACAGGCAGGACTCCAAGAAATAAAACACTAACCCGCTGTCTGTACACTTTACTGAGTAACAGGTCATCTCCAAGTCAGTGGTGAGGACTGCACTAACCACGAGCTCTATCATAACGACAACAATGTTACCGACAACAGCATTGTGAGATACAACAATGAAAAACAGAAGAGTACAAGGATCACATTGTATTATCATACAGGCAATATAGCTCAAGTAAAACCCAACCCCAAACATTGCTCGATAAGTACACTTGACTGTCAACACAGGAGCACCACTGTAAAGTCACTTACTTTCTGTTTGGCCTGAACAGTACATACTCTAATGCATGTGTGGAGTTGTTTGCAGTGGAGATGAAGCTGAAGAGAAGGAAGACGAGGTCAGGCACTCCAAGAATGTGGGTCAGCTGTTTATGAATAATCTGCTCCCTGAAAGACATCTGCTCTTGTGTGTTTCTGCGAAACCTATACCAGCCAATAACATTCTGTAGGGATACAAACACAGAGGCAACGTCACCAGTAACAGAAGCTAAGACCAGTCAACATAAAGAATGTGCTTTTGATGTATGGTATCTATGTAAACTATGTTAGTGTTTTTTTTTGTGTCAGTAAATACAAAATAAGACCTTCAGGAAATATAAACAACGTAGATAACAAATAAGGCCTGCTTTTTTAAGAAGTGATTAGAGCACAAATTATAGTAGACAGTATCCCTAAGAAACTGACCGTCATAATATATATATATATATATATATATATATATATATATATATATATATATATATATATATATATATATATATACAAATCTCTGAAAAAGGATGTCAGCTGAGTTAAAAATCATTTCTATATCCTAAACTGGAGCAAACTTAGTACAAATCATAAGGTCAACAACCTTAGCTACAATATTCTTAAAAGTTGTCTTACTTTTCTTCTTTCTTTGAGAATTCTTTTGAGATTTTCCTCATTGACTTTACCTGCGTAGTCATAAAAGCTGACAAAGAAATCAAAGCAGTTTTATTAGTCTACTTTTTTAGATGCTGATAATTACTACTATACACAAACCACAAATATAGTGACAAAGAGGTAAATGCAGGTAGCTACAAGTAGCTGTATAATCAAGGTATTATATAGAAATATTAATCATAGATTGCTAACTAACATAGTTAGCTTGCATTGCTAGTCAAAGTCAAAACTTTTCCAGTCACAGAAAGCAATTTACTTACCTAAAAAGTTGTGAGCACGGCTCATGGTTATGGATTTCTGTAAAAGATTAAATTAAACAAAACATTATGGAATAGCATAAGAAAAGTAATTTGTTTTTCACCCAAACATATACAAACCTAATTATGTAAAATGCTTTCATAGAGAAATAATTTAAAACCTAGTTACAATGATCTTTCTCATCAATAACAGATTTTATTATATATTTTTTTTAATTGAATTATTCTGATTGCTCTAGGAAATGTAATGAACCGTTATCTGGACAAGAGGCTATCACAAGAGGTTGCTTTAATTGGCTTTGGAAAGGGAAAATACCCCCTGGAGTTGTGCAAGACGAAAACCCTCGATTCCTAGCATTGGCTTGGCCATAGTCCCGTGGTCTGTAGAAGCAACTAATAGGCATAGACTGTGAGTGAGGGTGTTAGCAGTCAGTCTTTGTACTTCCCATAGCAGGCAGACAGAAGACTATCATTACCCAATTGGTTACCTAACACAACCAATAATGACCACAGCAGAAACTGCATTAAAAAAGGACACAGAACGCCTAGCTAAAAAAGATAACACGGTCATTCATTGTTATCTTGAAAAAATAGGATTGCTACCCATAGCAAAATTTTGCTCAAACAATCACTTCAATTAGTTACTCTAGGTAAAGTACACAACTTAAAACATAACTTAGGAGATCTTGAGTGGTAATGTCTTCCACTAAAAAAAAGAACAACACTGTTTCTACTCAATCATAACTCTAATGTTCCTCAGACCTGGATAACTGAATTATGGCACAACAGAGAGCAGTGAATGGAAGTTGTAGAACCTGATAGAAAAGCAGTGGCTCTTCTTAATTATGAGCAAAAATTTGGTAGGAAAAACAGTCTGTAGTGTACAAAAGATCTGAAATGACTGCAGTTCAGACCACAGCCAGGATTTAAATTGGTCTTTAATGGCTTAACCAAATGCGTTAGTATTGAACTTGCTTTGATGGTCTGAAGAAATGTAATAAGCAACCTGCCACTTCAGACTTAAAGGTGAATTATCTAAGGTTTAAAACTGCACTTTCCTACCCTTTTACAGCTTCAATACCAGTTTCACAGCTTCCCTTATTGTGCAGTGGAACTTTTTTGTAAAGGTACAGCACTATCTGCTTGCTCTGCTACCCTGCTTTAATGAGACTGACAGATGAATGACTCTTCCTTTGAAAAGGGAAATAAAGTTAAACTTAATAAGTGAAGAGAGTACCAAAGCTATTTAAGGGTAGGGAAATTGATTTTGAAACCTTAGTTATTAGGGCATAATAACTAAGTAATAATAATAACAGTCATGACAGGGTTATCCATAAATGTACAGTGCTTTAATTATCACGGCAGTACACAAAGAAACAGGATATAGACATTGCTCAAAAAACTGCAAATGTATTAAAACTTACACTTACATTTACATCATTTATAAGCACAATCTAATCTGATTCAAGATACCTGTTTGAGCAATTGATTCTGCATATAATCCAGTTCGGAGCTGGAATCGGGTGGATTTGAAGAATTTGTTCCTTCAAAGTTGTTTGAGTTTTGTAAACTCTACATTTTTTTTTTAATCAGATTCAAAACAATTCATTAAAAAGGACTGATTCCTTGTGCATGTAAATAGATGATATGTAACATATCAGGTTTATATTTTTGAGGACACTAATACCTCAGAGGTTGGTCTTTCATATAGAACTCTTTAATAAATAATGTAGTTTCCCCCTTTTTTCTCTACGGTGAACCGTTAGAAGGTGCTGCACTGACATCAATGTGGACTGACAGCATGAGTAGAGTCAATTTACCTCCAGGGCATGAAAAAATATTTTTCCACTGCTGACCATGAAAATCAATGAAAAGGTATTAATAATTAATATGCTACAAGGGCATTTTCAAAGACGTTTTATTTACATAACAGTTCCTGACACTGAATATGGAGAGAAACTGTAGAAAGGGGAAGGGAGTATACAGAGGTTTGCTTCTTTGTTTGCAGTCAGTTTTAAACCTGCCTCAGATAAACCTCCCACTTCTGAGAACAGCACATATTATTCTTTGCACTGCAAGCTACAGTCTACAGGGTAGTAATCAATGCCACTTTGAAATGCTGCAGTTGGGAAAACACTCAGTTTTGAAAGTTACATTAGTCAAGGTGTTTGTGTCCCTGTGAAAAATGCTGTTTCTGACAAACAGCTAGAGTAATTACACACGTATGTTTCTAGTGCTTTCTTGGATTCCATCACTAGAAATCTGTCTCCTGTAATAGTCCTCCAATGCAAATTTAAGTGACATTTTATGCAACATGTTGGTCAGAAATGGAATTGCTGCCATGGAATGCAAGCCAGAACATGTATCTATAATTTGGAACAGGTGTGGGTTTATTAAGTATCTTCAAAAATAATGAAACATTAAACACAATATTAGGCAATGAAGTGGAGGTAAAAATGTTTTAGCATGTTGGGATTTACCCAGAACACCACCACATAAGTTCTCATTTTTTAAACTCACAGTTCAAGACAGACAAGCTCAAGCTCAGTGCTCCCAAAACGCTAGGCTTGGGGTGATGGCGTTTGTACCCCCGACAGAAGTTTGTACAGTGAAGTTTGATAGTCTTAATAACAAACATAAGGTCATTAAAAGTCTCACCTAAAACTTGAAGAAACTCTGTGCTGCTAATTTGTGAATCACTGATGCTGAAAGTCTCCTCTTGCCTTACTTCTCCCAAGAGAAAGCCTTCCTATAAAAATACAAACAAATCAGAATTGGAGTACAAGCTGTAGTGCAGTCTACAATACTGTTTAAATTAATTACTTTCCAATAATGTGCCACTCTACATTAACAACATTTAATACAGTAAAAGTAACATGGATGAACCCAACAACTGTAAAACTTGTGAAAATGTACTTTAATATAAGCCAATATAATGTATTTCATAGGCATAATAAAGCCTCAGAAGAGAACAACTGCATATTTTATTAATTACATGGAGATCCACACAGTATCCAAAGGTACCTCCCTTCTTACTCTCTCTTGGCTTGCGTAATCAAATCATTTTTTTGCTGACACAAACCTTGAACATTAAAACTGAACAGCCTGCTTTAATACAGCACCTGGCTTATTTATTGCAAATCGTACATTTCCCAAATCCAGTAAATATGACATTTCTCTAAACAATGTTTGTTTAAAAATAATATAGCAAAAGACTGTGTTTAAGTGTTTAAACATGTATGGTATAGCCTATATTTATAATCAATATTGGACCATGCTTGAGTTTTACAGACAGTTCAGAAATGTGGCATTGGAGTTCACTGTTTTGTGCTTGAACCCCTGTGTCAGGCAGCATGATTTCAAGAGACTGGTAGAGACCAAGGAGACACTTCATTTCTTTATGAACATTAGCAAGTCATTTGGAAGGATACAAATGACAGAGCTGTGATAAAGTACAAAGGCAACATTTCTGAGTAATAAATCAATTTTAACGGGGGGGTTGTCATTTGAGGGGCTAAAGCTGTGTTTTTTGTGTTTTACTGTATCAAGCAAGGTGAACTCTGGTAGAATTTACGAGAGATGGGGACCTACGCTTTCCAGTGCAAGACTCGAGTCAAAGCCTAGTGGGTAAAATTTGTAAAAACAGGGATTTTGTTCTGGTAGACCAAATTTCCCCTTGAAGAAGTTTTACTACTATATTATGTAAATATATATATATATATATATAATATATATATATATATTAATAATATAGTATATATATATATATATATATTATTAACATTGGTAAATGAAAGTGAAGACTTTGCATTACACTGAATAGTCCACATTCGTGATGTAAATGAAAACGGTAAAATAAAATAATTTTAAAAAAGCATCACGGTAAACACTGTGAACGACTTCCAACTATTCTATTATTAAAAGACGCATTCCTAAAAAAACAAACAAGGGAGACGTGATTTACAGTTAGCAATTTGTTTTCAAACTGTTAGCACTGATACGAGTAAACTGGTTTCATAGAATAATTTACACTATTGCATTATAGTTCTGTGTTGCTGCTCGACAACCATCTGCTTCCCAAACTATTTACAAACTCACTCAAAATCTCAGTCAGACCAAACCTAACACGAATACAGTCCTCAAATGCCAAACTGCAGCCCGTTTGATTAACAAACCAATATCTCTTAGCCCTGACTGAAGATCAAGAAGCTCTACCGAGGCACTAGCTGCATCACATTCAGGAAGATGACACCGACTGTCTGAGTAGAAACTTGGACCGGAGCCCTCTGAACAGTGGCATATTAAAACAAGCTCAACACCAGGATTGCCACGGCTCAATCAATCAGCGTCTCTATTGCCTACGACAAGTGTCTGAGTACATACGTGATCGGAGTTGCTGTTGGCACTGTGGTAACACAGAGAACTGAAAGTATAGCCCGAAATAGAAGCCGCCATGATGGAAATACCCCCTCCCCCCACCTATCCCACGTCTCAACGCGGTCACAGGGACCTCATCTTCCTTGCGGAGTCACGAACATCCGGGAGCGCAGCTAAACATGTCGGGAATTGTAGTTTTTAGGTTAATAAGTGACCCACTGACAAAAAAAAAAAGTTGCCTGTGCGAATCGGTTGCTTGATACCTGCATCTACTTTTGTAACTCGACAAAGTAATGGAAATACAGTGGGAAAGAAAAAGGTAAAAACGACCGTGTCTAGCTTCCTGGAATGCCAGCGGAATGAGCAGAAAGGTTCCTCCCCTTTTTGAATCTATCACCTAGGATACAGGTCAGCGTCATGCAAAGAAATGGGAAGTGCCCAGTGTTATATTCATGTGTACTGTTCTTTAAACCCTATGCTCCATTCGGAAGTTTAAATCATACTTCTATAGTTGGGAGGAACCTATTCTACACTCGGTTGCCCCCACATTTGTTGAATAAGGCTGCAAGCACTGAACCTGCCTTCCCCATAGTCTCATGAGAAATATATTCCCTGATATGAGTACCCTCACACGGATACAGCACTTTTCCTTGATTCAACTGACCTACCCTTACTCTAAATGGATAACACTACACCCCCGCCAAACTCAAAAAACGAACTTTTCAGACCCTGATTTGCACAACTACTTCCTGTGTCGACATTAAACTCTTCCCGTGTGACAATGGATGCTGCTGGTAGCATACACAGCTCGGAGGACGCAGAACAAAACAGAGAGGAATGTGGGTTTGTTCCATCAAAGTTGGGAACGAAAGAATAGTAAGTACGGTTTGGGTTATACATCACTGGTGTTATGCGCTAATTAAGACTGATTCCTGCGGCTGGACCCTTTCGAGAATGGCGGAATCCCAAAACGCGCAAGCGATTCTAGCACGTAGTAATACAGTAGCAAGATTTTAAAAAGCCAAGCACATATGGCATTGCATTAGTTATCAAAGCAATTTGTATTGTACGATATTACAAATTAAAGCTTCTGTTCAGATTCTGTTATCTGTAAACAAAACCATTAGGCTCTGTAAATGCTTGCATAATGTCTTTTGATACACAGTGCATTGTAAAAACGTGTCCCTTAAGAGGTTCTTAGCATTTTCTGTCCACACTGGCAAGAGTTTAGCGTAAATATCAGTCTTGCTATTTTGGAAAGCATTTTAGATAGTGTTGTGTTTTTAATACATTGTAATTCGAGTGGTGACGGCATCTCAAGAAGTGAATGAGGGTCTTCGCGAGTTTAGATCTTGTGTGTGCGTGCATGTATGATAGTGTTTTGGATGTTGAATGTCGCCTAATTTTATATTATTATTTATTTGTTTGTTTGCAGTTGGGATGAAGCCTACACAAGAGAGCTGCAGACTTTCAAAGACATTGGGGATGTTGGGGAGATCTGGTAATCACCATTTTAATATGTGAACATGAATAATGTTGCTGAACAGAAAGTGACAGATTGGCAGTGCTGGAGTCTGACCTTTAATTCAAGCATTCAAAATTTTAAAAGGTATTGACAGTGTGACCCAAGGGACTTTTTCAACCTGAAAAAAGAAACAAGGACCAGAGGTCACAAATGGAGATTAGACAAAGGGGCATTCAGAACAGAAAATAGGAGGCACTTTTTTACACAGAGAATTGTGAGGGTCTGGAATCAACTCCCCAGTAATGTTGTTGAAGCTGCCACCCTGGGATCCTTCAAGAAGCTGCTTGATGAGATTCTGGGATCAATAAGCTACTAACAACCAAACGAGCAAGATGGGCCGAATGGCCTCCTCTCGTTTGTAAACTTTCTTATGTTCTAATCTACTCTTCACTGAATCCACAATGGATTCAGCTTTCTTCCCTTGCATTTGTCAGCTGATTTATTTATTTATTTTTAAATGCACACTACATGTGTTGGTGACCTTGCCATTGTCCACCAGCCTAATGAAGCTGGACCACTGGCGTGGGTTTGAACAGATCTGTAGAGTAGGTCCCAGGAAGCAACAGCAACCTGCCATCTATACCGTTAGACTTGAAGTGTCTTCATATTCCAGATTGAATTATTCCACAATACTTAATGCACAAACCAGAAACACAGAAAAGGGGCTCCATTGATATAGGTGCTAGTGACACATTTGTCTTACAGGTTTGGCGAGGAAAGTATGGCTCGGGTTGTTCAGTGGCTACAGAAGGAAAATATTCCACGAGATGCTTCTGTGCTTGATATTGGAACAGGGAACGGGATGTTTCTAGTGGAGCTGGTAAATGTACTCATAAATAATAATAAGGATGTCACTTTAGACATGTCTCTATATTAACAGCATCAGGACTAATCTATTTCAATATTTTCATTTTTTTGTGTTTCATTTTTCATACAACGACTGTCTTATGAGGATTTTAAAATGTAACCTAGTACAACATTGCATCTATGCCCATATTATATATATTTCTGATTATGTCCGTTGTTGTCTGACTGTTGTTTAGTTCAAACTGATTACACTGTAGTAGCAGCAGCCAATATTCTAAATCAGTACCACAATTTAATTATGCTGGGTTTAATTAGTTTATCAAATTGAGAAGCTTGTATCCAATTTGTCTTTTTTTTTTTTGCTTGTTTAGGCAAAATGTGGGTTTACCAATCTGACTGGAATTGATTACTCTCCTGCTTCTGTTGAGCTGGCAAAAAACATCATTGCAAAGGAGGAACTGACTAACATCAGGATCCAGGTAACACTGGCATACGTGTATTGGATATTGATACTTAATGCATTTAAAATTGTGTTACTTATATTTCCCAAAATAGTTGTGTTCTACTGTCTTAAATGCGAAACAGTTACTACTTTTAACTAACATGTTAATGATATTCACACCCTGCCAAGAAAATTCGAGCCATCATAATGTCAAATCACTATGACCTGCGTCCCATGTGAGCTCATGTACAAGTGCACATTTTTTGCACTTTAAAATGAAAATTTCCGATAACATCTCCAAGCAAGTCCTAAATAATTATTTAGCTACAGCAACTTTTAATTGAGATTTGTGAAAGTGTTTAGATCCTACTTTTTAAATGTTTTTCCTTTTCTTTTTTTTTAATTATTATTGAAAAAAAGCCGGAGATATTTAGTATTGTTGGCCAAAGCTTTGCTTTTTTTAAATTTCCAGTCTGTTTGCTTTTTTCATTTCCTCTACCCTTCCGTCTCAGACTACAGAACAGATCATTCACAAGCTGCTCTAGACTGTGCTTTTAGTGGTGAAGGACACTGTCCAGATTTGACCGCTAATATTGGGTTTGAAAAGAGTCCTTCATTTTAAAGGATACACTGGTTTGTTTTCTCTTTAGAAGACTGGGAAGCAAATGCCAGGGTGCCAGGTGTACGTGTGGCTATCATTGCAAAATAGTTTTCTCACCTTGTGCACAAATTTTACCTGGTTAATACCTATCTGTGTATTTTTTAAAAATTAAATACATGCATGTATAAATAAGTCATTTAACTCCATGGTCTAGTGCAATATGCTAGTATTTTCTGTAGAGTTCAAAACATGATTAATTGTGTTGCTGTGGGGTAAATATTGACTGTGGTCAAGCTGAAATCATGTTCGGGTCACGCTTGTGGCAGACTGACAGCATCCTGCCCTGGACTTTTTCTGTGGCACAAGAGGGCCTTCAGTGTCGACAGCTGTAAATCCAGCAAACTCATCATAAATTAAACCAGTGCACTCTCATCCATTCAGTTCCCTGGGCCGTGGTGGCGATTCATTACAGTGTGTGTGTTTAAAAAATCACAGTCTAAGTAACACCTTTCAACGCTACACTGCTGCAAGATAAAGCCCTCTTTCATTTGCTGTTTACTTGGCAGCCAAATCAGGGAGAGATTGGGAAGGTAAAGGGAGGGGGTTACAGTAATACTGCTTCTGTTGGCTCCAGAGATGTGAGGACGTGGTCAAGGGCTAAGATGTGTCAGCTGGACAAAAGATCTCCGACATAAAACCTAAAATGTGTTCAGTGCAATTGTGAACCTCCTTGTCTTTCGTTTGCATTGTAACTGAATATTTTACAGCTTGGAACAACCTATTTTATTTCATTAAGTCTTCCATGTCTATAAATATTATTATGAAAAAATGTGCTGTTTATTACAAATAATTTCTCATAGTTGCCTATGCTGTTTCTGGTTAATTTGTGTTTTGCCACTTAAACATGCTGTGTGATCCTTGTGATCCAGGAAGAAGACTTTCTCAGCCCCTCTCCTGAGCTGTCAGGGTTTGATGTGTGCATCGATAAAGGGACATTTGATGCGATCAGTCTGAACCCAGAGAACGCGGCAGAGAACAGACAGCAGTATGCTCGGGCTGTGCGCTCGGTGCTCAAAGACGACGGGTTCTTCATTATCACATCGTGTAACTGGACCAAAGACCAGCTTCTCAGCATTCTCCACAAAGGTGCATTACCATTTTATTCGCCTGACAATCTGGTCATGTTTCATAACTCTATTTGGCTTTTCAGCAGCGGCTGGTTAGGCATTGTGAGGAAACAATAGCACTCCCACTTTTGGGACTTTATCTGTGGTGGGGAGTGAGGAGATGCTTGTTTGTAAGTGTGCAGGATCTGGTTGTTTGTGTTTCACTCATCCTGTAAAGTTCTTGCTGTACCCCTAATTGTAATTTTCTTTCAGCCTATGTATCTGATAATTCAGCTGCTTCCTGGCAGCTCGCTCAATGTATTTCACTTTGTCTCTTTTCAGGATTTGAGATTCAGCATGAGCTGCCAACACCTAGCTTCCAGTTTGGAGGGAGAACCGGGAATAGTGTAACAGCGCTGGTTTTAAAGAGGACAAACTAAACACTTCTATTAAATACAGGACTGAACCACAAATAGTCTTTCTTGGAAGGAGTCTGCCTTATTGCCAAATAAACTTTTGAAAGGGCTTGTAAAAAGGTCCGAGAAATCTACGGCAGCAGATTTTCGTTGTTTTTACATGACCGAATTTATACAGAACTTTAAGCTTATGCAACATTAGGAAATCCATTTCGAGGTGCTTTTTTATATAAAAGAAAACTTGCATAAAAATATGGAGACATTTGCACAACCATTAACCTGACTATGTTCAGGAGGGCAGCTAACAACCTCTATCAGCTTTGGTTTCTGTCTGCCATAAATACTGAGCCTGCAACCGAGTCTGAAGTGTTACTTCAGGAATTTGCTTTCATTTCCCCTGCTGATTTTGCTCAGTTTTTATCATAAGCAACCTCCAAAGATATTTTTACCAGCATTATTGTTAGTAAAGCTGCTTCTGTCAACTTGAGAGCATAAATGTTACAAATGTGTATTTTTTACAGTTAAAGTTGTCTCTTTGAAACAGTGAGAAGGTTGAACTGTTTGAGATCAGAAACAGAACAGCAGGTGGGGGTATTCTGTAAAGTGTAGATAGTGTACTAATACTTTACAGAAAGGCACCAGGGCATGACACATTTTGTTTTGTTTTATTCTATTCCCATGTGCCAGTTGTGATTATAGTGAGTAAGAATGTTTTAATGCAGGGTTGCTGTAACGTGAGGGTGCATACTGTATGTCACACTTATATTTTTATGAACGTATGGATGACAGTCATGGTGATCTACTTTTTATTAATGCTGACAGTTCAAATTTTAAATTACCAGAGGTGGATATACAGGTGTATGTGACTGCTTTGTATGAATTGAACAATTATGTAAACAAAACTAAGGATGTCTAGTGTTTTTGGCAAACTGTGCCGAGAGAATTAGGATTTGAGTCCTGCTTGTCCACAGAGCAGGTACAGCACAAGAAGCTGTAGTTTTGGTTTTCTCAAAGTCTCACCAGTGCCTGAAATGATCCTGGTGGGGCTACCAGCTAGGCAATGAGAGGATTTTCCTTGTCATGTTTTGAATTAGATAAAGAGCCAAGTTTAACATTAATGCAGTACCTTTTCCTTTCAGTATGTCTTCGTTGTAAATCTAAATCGCTTTTCATTAGTGCTCGGACGAACGTGGGATTTTCATGTTCGTATATTCGCTCATAATGTAAATGTTAATTTGTTTTTCAAAAAGTAATAAAAGCCATTAATTGCTCTGAACGCAGGCAGAGACAGCATAGGGGCAGGGGGCGTGTCAATGGCCCCTATGTGTGCACGGGCGCCTTTATTTTACATCAAGACTTTACAATATGTAACACCATAGTTGCCAACATTTGGAAACTGTTCAGCAGGATGCTCGTCTCCAGAGGTGGGGGTGAAGCGTTCTTACCTTTGGTGATCAGCAGGTGTGTGGTTTTCACTAACTCTACTGTGCAGAATAAGTGATTTTTTTTTTTCCTATGGGTAAATATCGGGACTTTCTTCTATGCATTGGGACGTGGGACATTTGCTAGAAAATCGGGACTGTCCCGACCATATAGGGAATGTTGGCATGTATGTAACGTTTTAAAATAGAAATATATCCCAGGAGTAAAGAATACGTTTTGTAGGACTTACTTTACCCCAGTGAATTAACTACAAATCAAAGGATGCCAAATAGCCGTTAAACGTTGTTTTGTTTATTCTCGAAATAAATAGAACATAACGTTGACAGCGCATTGTTGCAGTGGAGGAACAGTGTGGATCTGTGCTGTATGCAGTATTTAATGGCAACATGAGCTGATTTTTACATCCTGTTTTAAACTGATTTTTGTAAAGAGTTCAGTGTATAAAGCTGAAATGCAATGCAGCAAATATTTATGGGTTTTTTTTTTTTTTTGTATCTAGGGAAACTGATTGAAGTATCCTAATGAGATGTTCTTGTGATGATTTAACACGTTTAGTGAATAGCTTTGTAGATTTAGAAAACCGTCCAGTGCAGCATGAATGTGGAAAGCAATGACTCAGTGTCTGTTTAAAGCAAGACATTCTCTCCCTATAAGTAATATACATAAAAGCATTAAGTCTCACAAACAGAGGTACTGTGGGATAAATGTACTTACCGTGTGTTTGAAATCAGTTGATATTTAATCCGTTGCAGTGCATTCCTCACCAATGGATTAAGGTTTTACCTCCGGTTTAGATTTTTATTTACAATGTATCAGAAGAATCTCCAAAGCAACACGGATTCAAAATATAATAAAAACTTCAAAGGTTTCTGAAATCCATATATGGCACCCATTTCAATGCCCCTTTGTTAAACGGTTGAACTTCATTCCAATTCACTTTGAAAGGTCTCTGAGAGTCAACACCAACTCCTCTTCAACTCGCTGCCCCATCATGCTCTGCCAAACAAACAGTGGGTCTGGGGTCTGACTCCAGTGTTTCCTCCGAGATGGAGTCTGCCGCACAGACTATTAGGACTGTTATATAGGGTTGAGTCATGTGTTGCAAAGCCATGGAAACTTGTTTGGAAGTGAACGTTGATAAAGGGACACTGAAAAGGTTCAATGGTCTTTGCACACAAACTGTTGTGTAGTCCCTGAGCTTATCCTTAATATGTGCAATCCACATACTTGGACCGGCTTGCTCACAATCGCAAAGCTGTGTGAAAATCACATTCATACAGGAAGTCAAGAAAAAATAATAATTAAAAAATATTTTATTTATGTATTTATTTATTTTTTGTTTTATTTTTAACATCTTCTTGCCTTTCCCAATTCACAAACTTGACCGCTACTATGGTTTATTATTTTAAGATGAAGGAGTCTGCGCACCTAGTCGGTCGGAAGCAATTTATCCACTACATATTAGTAAAAATAGAGGCTAAGTGGCGTGGAGAATCGCCCATCAACTGACGGCTCTGGAACAAAAAACACTGGGCACCAAATACTATCAAATTCTGTATGACCTGAAGCATAGTTGCAATTAGCAGAACAAGTCTACTTCCTCGATGTTTGCTATCTAGAGTAGACCGTGCCAACTGCAACAGGGCAGAAGCGAAGTTGAATGGTATGAAAAGTTATCGCCTTCTTTGTTGGATATGGCGAGCTATGACTTGAAGAGGTGGACTGAATCCGGTCTGACAATGTTATAAATCTTGAGGAGGGAGCGCCTAGTTTCAGGTGAGTTTCGCAGAAATGCATGAAGTAGATCTAGCCCTTCTCCACCCCCCGCAGCTGAGAAATGGTTTGGCTGTGTGCGGATATTGTTACAATGTGTAAAGGGTCTGTCCTGCTGCTGGTACAGTTTATTACAGTCAGTCAGTGAGCGGAGGTGGGCTGGTTGTGAGATGTGATGTGCACGAAGGTTTCTTCGCAGTTCTTTTGTTTGCATGTGCCGAAGATGACATTATGAACTCAGGCTGACTGAAGACAGATATTTGCTATTGGTGCTTGCAGCATCCCAATCCTTTGGTCGAGAGAATATAAAAAAGATTCTTGCTCCCGTGGGTATTCTATTATTATTATTTTTTTTGTATGTTAACTTAACACATTTAACGATACAGTCTTGTAACGTCAAAGGTGATGCACTCGAGATTCTGTGTATGACTATATTTAATTAAAAGTTGCATTGATGGAGGTGGTTTTTTCTTTGCAAGTTTTTACCAGTCAGATTTTCTTTTCGTCAGCACCTTGGTAGAACAGGCTATGCTTGTGTGGAGACAAACCAGGCAGTACTGTTTTAATAACACGAGCTTAACACTGCGATTAGGCGTTAAGTTATTTGAAAACAGTGTATTTCACTGTACTACTGTATTGCGAAGAATGTGAGATTTCAATGCTTCTTCGCACGGCTTGCGTCCTTGAATGTACGGCTGTGAAGTCGCATTTCTTGACAATAAGTCACAGAGGTGTGCAATGGAAAGTTCCACGAGGGTAAGCCATTGTGTTTATTTACCAATTAGTACACTGGCATCCAAGCTACTAAGCGCTTTTTTTGTTGTTTGCTTCTTAAGGATCTGCTAAAATGACATGCAGAAATGACATGATGTCTGCAGTCACAAATGCTTCAAAACGAATTGATCCTACCGTTATGTTTAAAATGTGCTTTGTTGCACCGGTATTGTAATATGTTTGACGAATGCGATGCACCAGTTCAGGTTTGTATTTCTGTTGACACCACATTTTCCTTCATGAATTAAAATGTCTCCAAAATAGTGGAATATGACCGTTCTGTGCTTCTGTCTGCCAATAAAGTAATATGTTTTGATCTTTCGACTGTAGTAGCTCGTGATCACCGCGTCTGTATAGATTAGGCATTGTGTGGGTCTTTATTTATAATGATTGTTGCAGGAACTGCGCTATTAGTGTTGCTGTCGGAAAAAAAAATAATTCTCAAGCCATTGAATATAGAGTATGCACCAGTTATAGGTCAGTATAAGGAAGCATACATGTTTATAGCTTCTGCTGCATGGAGTTGTATTGTTCAAGTTGAAGGGAGAGACTGGGGAGCAATTAATGACAAGGAATGTAAAGGAATGGGATCTCCAGCAAGCCTAAATACCAGCATGTGTCCGTTTAGCTCTTGTCCTCTGTTCTACCTGCTCAGATTTCTAGCCCTCCGAGATACATTCTAGCTAGAGCCTGAACAAACTACCAGTATGTTAAGAAAAAGCTCCTTTCTGCGCGTGGCTTTTCACTTGAAATTGTTGCAACTGAATGATTATATTATGGATGAACAACAAATATTATATTTGGTGGTACTGTAGAGTCTCTCAAACTGCATGTTGTTGTTATTATTATTATTATTATTATTATTATTATTATTATTATTATTATTATTGGTGTTGCCACCCCTACTGTTAAACCCTGAACACACCGTGATCAATGATAATCTTATTTTGCACAGTTCAGACAGCTGGTTCCTTTCCATTTTGAACACACATGGGATTCTTTTGTCAGGCTTAATGCTCAGTTGAAGTGGAAAAGCTCACTTGGTCATACAGTATGTGAGAACTTGTTGCTAATCTACAGAAATGCAGTGATAGAAACAGAAGACTTCTAGCTCTGGAATATAAAATGCTGTTGAGCAGAGTGCCCACTGGGGATGCATTGAGAAAACAAAAAAGTAAAAGACTGAGGTGCCCAGCAGTTATTGCCCAACACTGAACATGCCTTGTTCCTTTCAGCTGATAGCAATCAGATCTGTTTTATTGTTGTTAATAAAAGTCTGGCCAAGTTTGCATTTATTTTACTTTATTTGTTTAAAGATACTTGTACATCTCTAGCGCAAACTTGGATATGGGCGTAATGAATGTACCTGGTGTTTGTTTCCTTGTTTCTGTGCTGGTCACAGTATTTGTAAAGGTTATGTTTATTTGTGGAGCACTGGGAACATACTTGTGTCTTGAAGGACTGACAAATGCACTTGAGCTGAATCCAGTGTTTTTTTTCATTAGCTACCTCAGTGAAATGATCAGGCTTCAGTTAAATCTGCAGGAAACTTACTAGACGTATTGCAGGCTTATAGGCTAGTATAAATACCAGCGTCAATCTCTGGCACATGTTCTAGCTCATGTTGACATGCATTTATTTAGTTCCACTAACTGTGACTGCAGGTCACTGTTGTCTGATTGTAGAAATGGGTTTAAAGGCCAAGTTGGCAGAAACTTTATAAACTCCTCTCTTGAAATGTTAAAATACATTGACAAACACCATAAAAGTTATTCTTTTAAACAGAATACTGATAATATGCAGAAGTACTGCTAGATAAACCATTCATACCAATGCGGTTTATATACGTATTCTGGCAAATGGAGCACCGAATGGGAAATAATTAATCTAGCTTCCTTCATTTTACAACCTTCTCCAAGGCTTCAGTGTACAGCAGATCACTACTAATTGACCCACCTAACCATCAAGTTTGCAGGGCTGGGGTTGGGAGATCACCAGTAGCAGAAATCTGCTTAACAATTCCAGAAACAACCCATTGACACATTTGGATGTGGGGTAGTTTTGAAACTGCATGGAGCATTTATTGTAATTAGATTTCAGAACTGAATGGAAACATGGTGTATTGTTATTTACGCAAATGCAGCAGCTACACCCTCGATCAGGGTGTAATCTGTAGGTAGCTGTAGCTTTGTTTCTGCTCGTCTGTGCCATTTGGTAGCAGCTTGGAGAGAGCAAAACGGTAAAGCCGATAACAAGCTGATAATAAAGCAAACAATAAAAGGGCAACTGGACCAGCATACAATGAAATGGACACAAAGACTGCTAATGCAGTGTCGTTTAACATCTAAATCCATCACAAATCATAGCTGCATACTACATGAAACCGGGGCATTGCTGGACTTTTTAAAAAGAGAATTGAAGTCTAGGAAACAGTTTGGAAATGTGGCTGTACAGCACTGAAAGAAAATAAGTATTGCATTGTTAGAACTCAGGATGGAACTTTTCTGTGCCTTGAAAAACTGGCTTCCTGATTTTCTTGTGTCTGCTTGTTGTGTTGTGATTCACTTGTATTTCCAGGATCGTATTTGTGGGTTATATAAAGTCGTCTCTGGAGCTGTTTTTATTGTGTGGGTGTGTTTCCATGACCGGTTTATTTTGTTACTAATACATTATTAAAAATGTACAAGAATAAAAATGGACTGACAGTGGGGCAGTTGACACAATCGGATATATACGCGCAATGCAATCTCCCCCTGTGGGGTGGGGGGCATTGTTGTCAGGACAACCGTAAACACAGTGCAGTCTGTGCTTGTCCTTGAAAAGGCAGTGTTTGAACAGTTTTGAGTGTAAAGACACCTTCGAAGTAAATCGTGAGAGATTGTTTCGTGACAGGTGGCAATATGCAAGTCTGTATCCCCCAGAAGGGCTGTGGTGGGTGATGCATGTTCAGGATTACACCAGCATAACCCTTCAGGTACTTGAGCGGCAGTGCGAGGGAGACTACCCTGAGTCCACAGGCTAGGCATTGTGCAGTATTGCATGCAAGTTGCAATCATAAATTCATCATCAGGAGGCTGTTTACCTTTCAATGTTTGCTGCTGTTCCATTTCTACTTTCTGGCAGTCATTTGACATCTCTGGGGTTTCACTTACAGTAAGTATATTTCTTCTGTAATTGTTCATGTAACATTTTTTAAACAACTATTGTCGATGAAGAGGATTTGAATTTCCTTAAGAGTTGTTCATATGTAAATAGTGCTAGTATGGTAGCATGGAACTGCTATTAGCTGTGTGTATTGATTAATAGCACTCCTATATGTACACTATATGAATATCAGTACAAGATTTTATTGTGAGATTCCTCTCATTGGAAGTGGCTCTACGCCTTGAAGGACAGATGAGCTGAGATCTCCAAACTCATTCCATTTGATTCAAGACAGATTTTAATCTCATTTAATCTCTCTTCCTCTTTGTGTTTTTGTTTTTTCCTAAATGGGCCAAAATTTTTTTTAGAAGTAATGGGTAGAAATTACTATTTCCCCTTGAGCTAGTCACATACACAGACATTTTTTCTCTTTATCTGTCTCACTCCTTCGGTTCCCACAATGAGTCACAGTTTGTAGCTGTGTCTTGAAGGGAAATGGTTGTATAAGGTTTTGCTTTTGGACAATAATAGTTTGCATCTCGTATACCAAATTTATAACCTTTGTGAAACTATGGCTACTCATTGTTTTTTTTTTTTTGTTTTTTTTGTTCTTTTGTATTTTATGATTGAGCTGTTGCATGCAAGCTTGCAAAATAATACAGAATGGGGTTATCTAATAGCATAAATAAGATGACATTAGCACATGCTCACCCTACATGTGATTACCTTGTATATGTTTTTAAAGCCACTGTACTCTGCCAATCGTTTTTAGTGTGTTTAAGCTCCTGAATGGAATGACGCCAACTTTTATTCTTCGACACAAGGAACAGAGAAGAGAGGTGTTGTTAAGCTCTTATAAATGTTGCTGCTGCACCCTTCCTCGAGCCATGTGATTTGAACAGTCCCATCACCAATATCAACACCAAGTTTTTACTACTAATTGAACTCAGCCCATACTTGCATATAGATACTGATGCACAATGAAAACGCAACAGTCTTTAAGTTTTACATCACTGGCTCATTTTGCACATACATAATGTTATTTACATTTTAAATAGTGAGCAGATAGTTTTGTTGATTGTTTGAGTAGTATTGTTCCTTGGGACAACAAAATACTGAGTTCAAGTCATGTAATTTCATAAACACCAGGTGCTCAGTGTTTGGAATTTGAGTTGAGCTAAAATTGCCAAAATAAGTTGATTAATAATCAGTATAAATAGACAATCAAAAAGATTTTAATTAACGCAAGAACAGTGAAAGATACGACACTGCCCCGCTTGAGTAATGACGATCTCCTGGTTGCTATTGGCACAATTGAAGGCGGCCTGTTTATGAGAGAAGTTGCCCGGAGAATGAGATGTTCTGCTTTAGCAATCAGCAGACTAGTCCAGAGAAACCAGGAAACCGGCTCTGTGAGGGACAGGCCACGTCCTGGAAGGCAGAGGGTCACCACACCGGCCCAGGACCATCACACCTGACTGATCCATCTGTGTAATATTTTCAGACTGCAGTGGTACAGCATGAGAAATTCCAGGAAGAAATAACCTGTTCAAGGGTAATGTGTTGACAGCTGAGAGATGAAATCGCTGTCTTCTGTGGGCCAAAGAACATCTGAGCTGGTGGCAAAGAGAGTGGCGGAGTGTTTTATTCACTGATGAATGTCGTTTTGCCCTTGACAGACCTGAAGGAAGACAACATGTGTGGAGACGTCATGGTAATCTCCTTTAACGCATGCCTTTGGTGCAGATTGAGGGCAGTCTTACTGCTCAGTAATACACTGATGAAGTCCTTCAGGCAAGAGTTTTTTTGTTCCTGTAAGCCAATCCGGAAGTGTCAATCTTCCAGCAGGACAGTGCAAGACAACACGGTGCTCGGCTTACAATTACTTGACTTCAAGAAAACAATGTCAAGGTCTTGCCGTGGCCAGCTTTTTCTCCTGACCTGAGTCCAATAGAACATCTGTTGGACCAAACGCCAGTGCCATGCATAGGAGAAAACCGCGACCAACCAACCTTTGCCAGCTGGACAGTAAGAGTGGCGGAACATCCCACAGCAGTCTATCCAGAGGATGATCAATTCTGTGCGTCAACGCTGCCAGGATTGTGTTAATATTCAGGGACGTCATAGCCAATACTTTGTAATGTTTTCATTTAGACAGTGTGTCACATTTCCTACTGAAAACTTGATACTGAAAAATCATGATTCTCTGATCTGTATTTTTGCTCACATTTTCTGTGATTTTGTTTGATATCTATGTTTAAAATATTTGATTAAATCCATTAGACCAGAGTGTTGAATTTCTTTTGTGCCTCAGTGTGTGTGTGTGTGTGTAATAAATGCACATGGGTTTGGGTTATTCCAACTCAACCAGAGCTGTTGCCCTGGGTTTTTGGGCCTGCTGAGTTTAGAAATGCTAATCTAAATTTTCTTTTTCCCCTTCGAGTTGTGACCTGGCAAAAGTGAACCCAAAGTGAAAAAGTGAAAAATTTGAAGAATAATGACAGTTCGATTAGGACTAATTGGTACTATAGCCTCACCAAAGTGGCCATAAGCAGTGCTCGAATGCATGACAAATGCAACTTCAGAAATCTGCCAAAAATCCAAAATCTGTGGATACCAAAATGTTTTGCTTGATTCTAGTAGATCTCATCAACATCTATCCAAAAATATCTTTTTGTGATTTGTTTTCTAATTTCAGAGGTGGTTAATGACCAGTGAGGGGACTTGAACGCAGAAGTGTTTCACTAAATTTGGAAGAGTAGTTCCTAAGGTTCTTACAGCAATACTAACATTTTAGAACCCGCATCCCTTACAGGGTAAAGGGTTGGGCTGAAGTTCGAATAAAACTCGTCACTTACCCCTCATCTGGCAACTTTCCAAAAGTGAGTTAGGTGCTCCTGATGTTTTTTTCTCGAAAACCCTATTCTTATGAGTCGAACGAGGTTCTACACTTGATGGGAGCGTCTAAGCTGAGCCCAGGGTGATTTCAATTTTTTACTGTAGGTTGACCTTTGCCAGGTCACAGCTCGAAGGGGGAAAAAAAATAAAATAAATGAGTAGCATTTATGAACTTGGCAGGCACGAAAACTCCATGGTGAATTTTCATAGAAAAATCTGAGACTGTCGGGCAGCAAAATGCCCCTTTTCTGGTTGAGTTGGCGTGGAAAGAGCCATACCTAACAGCGTGCAATGTGCCTGGTTCTTTTGTTCAGTCACCACCCTGAACTGCATTGGAGCTTCAAAGGGCGTAAGGCACAGATGTCAATCACTAATGTTTCAAGATAGTTTTGCAAGAACATTTCTGGTCAGGTGTGATATCCACTTGATTTACTTAGCAGCCGCTTGAATCAGGGTGTGCTTTAATTCCATACTGCATAGTTGTGGTGTATAATTGGACCTGAAAAACTGCTGCCTGGATTTCAGCCAAAGAAAATGATGTTACAAAAGGCATGAAATTGCTTCCTGGTTTCTGTGTATTTCAGTCCCCCCCAGAGAGCTGCCAGCGTTTCAAGTGGTAGATATTTTCTAATGATAACAACATAAATAATTATTACTCCATTGTCATGCCAGGAGAGATTGAACTGATGGACGTGGTGTAACCTGTGACTGAAACTTTGAATCCCACCCAGGACTCTCAGGGGTGCCACCTCTGTCAGAACTGAGAAAGCATGTGTGTGCTGCAGAGGGGATTGCTGTGGCGTTAGAAAAGCAAGTACAGGGATGGAAATAAGACTCCCATTGCAAAGCAGTTTCACCCATTCCAGGTTTTACTATGAGCTTGATTAGTCACAGTGTATTGGTAACAAGCTCAGGTGTGTCTTACTAAACTCATAGTAAAATCAGGAATGTATCAAACAGCTATGCAGTGGGAGTCTTATTCCCATCCCTGTAGTATGTTCTGCTTCTGTGACACCTGTGAGAACAGCAGGGTGGGTGGTCTTTCCCAAGCAAAGCTTAGATGAAGATTGCTTTTTTTGTAAAATTATACTTCTTATCATTATCATTGATAATCCAATATAAAATCCTGAAATGAAAAGCAGTCGTGTGTGGAAACTAGAAAATGGCCTGTCGCCTTTAACGAGCAGTGGTCATCACAAACACATTTGGAAACAGTAGATAAATAGAAATTGTGATATCTACCCCTATGCCATGGGGAAATTGTAATTGTGTATCGGATCACAGATTTGATATCCATGTTTGCAGTCTACATGCAGCACTGCATTCGGACTGTTAAGAGTGCTGTGAATGAGTGTTACTGTAGGTTTGGATTGCATTCTGCTTGGCTGCTTCTGTCCATGATGTCTTTTCAGACACTCTGAATTGAGAAGCTTTTATTTCAAGATTTTTGTAAATGAAGAACTTTTAATCAACATTCTATACGGTGTGCTGTTATCTAAACATTGGTTGCTGCACGGTGCATACTGGCTTTGTGGTGTGAGTGGCTTTAGTATGACTTTGATTGTGGAAAAATCTGTCAGCAAGAAGTGGGTAAATTTATAGCCAGTAGAGTGTTGGAAAAGCAGTATTTATGTAACAGGGTCTGGTGTGTTTTGACTGCTGTGGAGGAACTGAGCTGCTTTTAACAGATATGGTTTTCCAACAAAACAGTACTGTGTGAACCAAAGCTGTCCCATCAGGTTTAGCGTGAATATGGATTCTGGATTGTGTCACTGAAATGTGTTTAGCCATGTGGTATTGAAGTACTGGGATAGGAAATTACCTTCTAGCGTTTTTTCTTGGAATGTTTCTGTTGGCATTAAAAATCCCTATTGGCGTCATTTCTAATGTTGAAGAACTTCCTCACCTATAGCCACAATGTTTCCCCCAGTAAGAAGAATATACTGAAGGTTGTAACTAATGAAAATTGTGGCTAACGAATGTATTCAAGAAACCTTACCTATTCACTATGTAGATTTCAAATGTGCACTTTTGAAAGAAGGACAAGTTTTAAAACACGATATCT
Source organism: Polyodon spathula (assembly GCF_017654505.1). Taxonomy (NCBI): domain Eukaryota; kingdom Metazoa; phylum Chordata; class Actinopteri; order Acipenseriformes; family Polyodontidae; genus Polyodon; species Polyodon spathula. The sequence goes on from NC_054543.1 coordinate 6,042,907, forward strand.
GGTACGTCACGGAAATCTCTGTTTACAAGCCTTGCTTTTAACTAGTCTTGCACTTCCTGAGTTATTCCACTAACACAAAGTTTTCAAACCCATTCAAGGCCACCTTTCCTGCCATTAATCAACCAGCTCCTTGCCTTACCACCTGACATGCTTTGTCCCTGAAGACCCGGTTGAGGTGAAGTAACCTGGGAGTGAAATAGTAACAGACTTCTTGAAAGTGCAGGTAAGCAAGCTGAGAACTATCTTTAACTGCGTGTAAAGATATCATGTTTTAAATGAAAATCCAGATGAGGCCCTGTGGCAAAGTGCCTGCCCCTGTGTGTATTTTGTGTTGTGTGTTAATGTTGGTGTACAGTCATTGGTACACGGGATATAAACAGGTCTGTGTAACACAAGTGTTTAAAATGTATATTTGTATTTAGGCACGACGATTGCACAGCACTTTACTTGCAAGTAAAACGTAATAATATGTGAGCACGGGGAATTGCACTTTATTAATTCACATGCACTTTATTAGTTCACATGCAGTTGTACCGCGACTCCAACTGAATGATTGATAGCAATCGAGTCTCGGTACAGCTGCATAAAAGCTGCATGTTTTCACCCACTAGGGGTTGGGTGTTCGGTGAGTGGAGAACGGGATTGGAGATGGAGGTAATAAATAATAAAATAATGGTGTAAAGTTAAAATATCTGCTCACCTTGTTTTGTGTGGTGTTAGTCCGTTTTGTTTGTCTCTTTTGTTTTGGTGAATGTGCCGTGTCCTGTGTTTTTGTGTGTGTTACAACCGTTTATTTTCTGGCTGTCTGTTCATTTATTAAATGCTGAGCGAAACTATTCGCTCCGCTCCACCAAACTCCACCTCTCTCTGTCGTTTATTTCCTGTTTCCGGTCTGACGTCACCCACTGCAGCTGTCTTTGTGACAGGCCCATATAGAGGCTGGAAGTGTACTGCAGAGAAGATTAATGGAAGTTGTGATTTTTCTTTGTTCTCCTTGTGGTGCATAGGGGATACTTCCAATATTTTAGTTTTCAGCTTGCAAGTTTTCATATATATATATATATATATAGATATAATATAATATTTTTTTATAGTGAAAAAAGACGGGGGGGGATATATATATATATATATATATATAAAAAAATCACCTTTTTTCTGCAAAAAATAGAAATAATAATAATTCATTCATACAGCACATCTCAAAGCGCATCTCAAAGCGCTTTACAGTCTAAAACAATACACAGTATACATTAAAACACACAAGTTTAGCCCAGAAAGAGCGGACACACAGCACCAGTACTGCAAAACACACAAACAGCCAGCCCTACACAGACTCAAGTGCCATTTTAAAAAAATATTTTTTTAGTTGCTTTTTAAAAATATCAACAATATGCAAATCTTTTTATTTTCTGTGGGAGAGCATTCCAGAGCTTGAGTGCATAGCAACTGAAGGCTCTCTTTCCCATAGACCGGAGCCTGGATTGTGACAATGTTAAGAGCCCATCATCTGCAGATCTCAGGTTTTGCACAGGAGAATATACAGTTAACAAATCAGAGATATAGCTAGGAGCCAAACCATTCCAGTCCTTATATGTTAACAGTAGTAATTTAAACTCAATCGTGAATTTGACAGGAAGCCTGTGCAGAGATGCCAGGACAGGTGTAATATGTAAAAAAGATTTAGACCTTGTTAGGACTTGAGCACCAGAGTTCTGAACATATTGTAGCCTATTAATAACACGTTTAGAGTCTCCAGCAAACAATGCATTACAATAGTCGAGTCGAGAGGAGACGAAGAAATGCCTGAGTCTCTCTCCATCAGGTGGAGAGAAAACAGGTCTTAAGCAGGCTATGTTACGCAGATGGAACAAAGACACCTTTGTAACATTTCGAGCATAAGCTTCGAAAGTTAGGCGAGGATCAAAAATAACACGGAGATTTCTCACTTCAGAACTCTAACTTTGTGAACTTGCTGGGATTTGTACCTGAGAAGGTCCATCACTGTAGTGCACTGTGCTTTCACTACATGCTGTCTTATCTGAATTATGATGAGCTTCATTTTTCCATCACAGACATCTATGTTGTCTTGACCCCTCCCAGCATACGGGAACAAGTCATTGACTGGAGAAACTGTATTGCTTAACCCATAACCACAATAGAGTAACTTTCAGTCATGAACAATTTGCTAAATTAGCATAACAATTTAAAACTAGCCTTGGGAGCCTCATCCTATATTGTTGATCCAAAGTGATAAATGACAGTAATGTGAATCATATGCATGCGGTTGGCTTTCTCTGCCGAAGATTAAACACGAGCTGTCTCTATTCTCCCAGTGAGGTTTATCTTGGCTCCTGTCCCTAGTGTATGGCCAGTGGGGGATTGTGATCCCTTGCTGATGTCAGCTCTTTGTTTCCCACGGTGTTTCATCCTCCACACAAAGGTGCTTTGTTCTGCAGACACCTCTAGGACTAATGTCAGGTTATCAAGCTCCTTCTTACTCTCTCTCTCTCTCTCTCTCTCTCTCTCTCTCTCTCTCTCTCTCTCTCTCTCTCTCTCTCGCTCTCTCTCTCTCTCTCTCTCTCTGTACATTGAATTAATTGGATATCTTTTTCAGAGGTTGGCAAACTTTTATGAGATGTGGTCTGGAGAAAAATATTTGTCTCTTTAATCACTCACCATGCTAGCATCTCCATGTGGTTTCCATCAACTGTTTTAGAGCCGTCTTGGGTGAGCTGCTTATGGAAGAAGGTGTTAACCAGAAGGTCACTGATATTCGTACCCTGCCTGGGGATTCCATGGATCTGCTTTGACTGCCAGCGCTATGTTGCTGTGTGAACGTGTGCTCAGGAGTCAGGGCTGTACTCCAGTTTCTGGATATTAAAGATTCAAATGGCCAGATTTTTGGCCTGTTAGCACCAAAGTCTTCCTCCATTTCTCAGCAAGGAAAAAAAAAAAATTAAATCTATGGCAGCAAGAAACAACTGGAATGTTTGTAGAAGCAGTTCAATTTAGTTGTTTTCGTATCAGTTTTGTATAATTATTTATTTTCTCAAAAGTTGAAAACAGAATGAAAACTGAACCCAGCACTGACCCAAGAGAAACAATAAAAATTGCGATTCCACAATTATATTTGTGATATACTGTCACCAGGTGACACGGTACATTAGATGAAAAGACAGGTGCCTTGATTGGCTAAGCGGGTCTTCATGATTTACTGTACTGTAGAATAGCTTTCATTAGTAGAACTTGTTCAATAGATCGGATTGCCTTGTGACCTACCATGTGGAAGGCTCTCTTTGTATTGTATTGTGATTGGCTTATTTAACTTCATACTGTGGTGTGTATGTGTGTGTGTGTGTGTGTGTGCTGTTTCTCTTTGAAGATAGTAGGTATAGACTAAACACACACAAAAAAATGTATTTAATTTATAATGTGTACACTGGAAATGCACCAAGTTACTTTAGATCTCTGTCTGAGACATGTCCCACTGCTTATGTACTAAGATCAAATGACTTTTAAAATCCCTGAATCGAGATCCAATATGGGCCAACATGCTGTTGTATATTAAGCATCTCATGATTGTATCATGTCATTTCTCTTGCTAGGACCCTCTTGGAAATGAGATGTATATCTCAAGGGTTCTCTCCTGGTTAAATAAAATACATAAATAAATAGGATGCTAGAACCCCAGTGCAGTTAAAGAATGCTGCTTGTGATTTTGCACGGTGTACGAGACACTGAAGGTCATTAAGATAAGGAGCCAAGAACAGGGAGTGAGGCAGGATCGATTTCCTGCCCGTAGTTTTGTTGCTGTTCTTGCTTGTAGTTTATGATGTGGAAAAAATAAATCTCTTTCTATCCCTCATGTTTGCACAGTGATTGGAGGAGGTTTGGAAAGTGTCCCAGTAGAGTCTCCCCGTGTTCAGCCAATGGAAAACAACCTTGCTGAACTTTTCAACTCGGACGCTTTGAAACAGGAAGCAGCGGCCGGTAAAAATGGATCCTGTTGATCTTTGCCTGCACTGGAGTCGATTGGGACAAACAAGTGTGTTACCATGTTGATCATCCTTACTAAAACACTAGACAAGAAGAAGGGTGCTGATGATGTAAAGCACAGAGCCTCAAACTCTGAACTGGTAAGATATGGTAATCGCAAAAACACTGTTTTATTTAGTTTCTTTAACTCCTTTAGTTTAGATATTTTTTTTGACTTCTCAGTGCAGGGCAAAGCTGGCTGCAAATAATCATTCCAGGATTTTGTTCCTTAACTACATATTAATTGTTTTGTTACCCTTTTGAGCAGGAGTGTAGTATTACAGTATGTGTGCCCTGGAAAGCAATGCCTGTTGAAACTCAATACTGTGGACTGTACATACTAATGTGGGGCCCCCATTTACAACTACACTGTTGACTGTCTTTAGGATGTACACAAACAATATACAGGCAGTTCACTCATTTGAACATTATATACAGGCACTATTCATTGAACCAAGTTTACATCAAATAAAATTCATATTAAACAAGTGTATTCCCCACACACTGAGCTGGGTGTTTCAACTCAGTCAGCCCCTTTCCAGTAATGCCAAGTTCATTTCACATTATGAATTTGCAGTTGCTTAAAAAGTCCAAGTCGCTGACTGATCAGCCTGTCAACAGCCAGTCATATGAACTGCCATCCCTACCCAGTCTGTAAAACAACTGCAGGTAAAAGTTATAGCTTAGTAAATTAATGCAAAAAGAGAGGCTAGTTAGATTGCAGTTTAACTGGAAGCAAATTTTTTTAGAAGACTCCGCTACTAGGGCCACTAGCATCTTCTGTATTATGCAGGTCAAGGAAAAATTAGGCTGTACCTAAAAAGAAACTTATTTCTACATTTACACAAACATGTCTGCCTGTATGAATAACCTACTCCAAAATAATCTCACTCATTTTACAGTCTGTAAGTGTTCAGAAGAATAAAATATTGAACTCCAGTTATAAGGGGGATGAACTGAAGTCTGAGTGCACTCTTAGAATACTCTGACGCTGTTTTTATGCCATACCATTCATATTAGGTTACACGCACAAATGCACCCACTGAACCACTATACAATCTGGACACAACAGCCAAGTTGAAGTAAAGCAGATGGTCCCACTGGGCACTAATACTAACATTTGAAACCCACTAAATGCAAAAAAAAGAAAAAACTAAAATCGGACCATCTGACAGAAAACTAGGGCAGGGATATGATTCCCTAAAGCAGTCGTTCTCAAACTGGAGTCCACTGGTTGCTCAGGGGTTCCCCAGAAAACATTTCAGTTCAGTTTTTGGTTCTTGCATAATATTTTGCCTTTTACTTGTTTTCAATTCAGGTGTGCCTTTTCAGAGTTGTTTTTAAAAAGGATTGTCATCCACCCCCCCACCATTCAGTTCTGGGCCACTCCCATGCAAGACGCAATTGTGCAGGATTGCTGTGGACTAACGTTTACTGGGGCTCAAATTGAGAGCACATAACTCATTTAACTTGGGGTATAAGCCTAATTCGAACACAGGCCGATGTAATGCTAATGGATCACCTCACTCTGCCATCTATTCCCCTTCTTTTTAAAATCACCGGAACTTGTGTTCTCAAAACTTCACATTTGACCGTGCTTATGTAATGGACAGTGGCTTGCTGTAAACTGGTTACCTCAGGTGCCCACTCAGGAAGTGGTCAGACTTGTTAGCACGAGTTGTGATTAGTACCTACACCATACCTCTTCACCATACCTCTATAGAGGTATACAATAGCAGTGAGAGGAGACACTTTTTCTTGGCTAGAAGCACTTGGGAATGTGATGTCTCCAGTGCAACTGGTTGTGTTTTATTAGTTACGGAAACTTGTTCAGGAACATGTGATGTAAAAATATCAACACAGTTTTGGTTACGGTTTAAAGGAAACTGCAGAGACAGTTAATGTGTGAAAGTCTGCAGTAGGAAAAAGACTGTGTTCTTTAAGGTTCTAACAGGACATTCAACCATTTAAGTTGCAAAGCTGGTCTTGTTTTTCCTTTAAAAAAAAATTGATACCACATATGAAACACTTTTAACTATGCTTTGCTTATTGACATCGTCCAAGACGGTAGATACTCTGGTTTGATCAGCTTGTGTGTTTATTTGCAGCATAATCCAAAGATGACGAGTAGAGGGACGACTCTCTTCTCCTGTGGAATTATGGGTAAGTGGTTTTCGAAATAAAATGCACATGGCCTTGATCTAAGCGGCAAATAAGCTCTTAAAAAGAATTACCCATAATTGTGCTTTTGTCATGTCCATCAACAGCTGGGAATTCAGATGACAGTAGTGAACCAGAGCCATATTGTACTTGGATAGAACAGCCAGCATTGACAGGGTTTTGATGTCAGATCTTTGTGTGCAGATACAACACAACAGACCTTCCAGTACAATGCATTTGTGCACAACTAAATAACTTAATAGGTAGTGCATTCTCCTTCTTACATCAGCATATTTATTCAAATAACCTTGAATCACAATGTACTGCACGTCTTTATTCTATTGGCCAATGCAAAAACTTGTTTCGAAAGTGCAGTAAATTAGTACAAGACTGCAGGTTCTTAACTACTGCATTGTAACTGCAGTTCAGCTTTAAATGCAATATCATTTCACTAATTTGGAGTTACAGCACAGTTTCACTGTGTACCTTCTAGTAGTATTACAGAGGATAACAGATGGCTGTCTCCAGAGATGTTAACAACCTCAAGACTGAATGACGATGCAAGCCGTCTGTTACAGTTCATGATATCATTTGCACAGAACTGTTTGTTTATTCGCTGATAGAGTGAAGAATGTGCCAGTGTTGCATTGAGTTGTTGGAGGTGGTGCAAGAGATCTTACGATATGGCAGGTGAGAGATTGAGCACAATAAAGTACTGTAAGCGTTTTTTTTTAACAGATATTTTACAAAGCTTAAAATAATTCACATTAAAAGACAATTCTGCAAGTTAAAGTGGGCATGATAGTAACAATGATAATAACAATAGTATTACATAGAAAAAGAAAAGAAATAACAAACAACTAAGTAACATCCCTGGTATTTCCTGTTCCTCCTAGACACCTTGGAGTCCTGGGTTGTACTGGAGGTGTTTTGTATTACATTGTTATTACACCTTGTGCATATTTACGCAAGTGACACACACATAATTTACATGGCAAGGATTGTATCTCTGTAGGTTTTACCCACAAGTAAAAACAACAAGTTGAACTTGTTGTTTATATGCTTGTATTTAAGAGCTTGAAAAACACAGCGTCTTGCTCATGTTAGTGAATTAGGCACACTACAGTACTGTAGTTATTATTTGCGATACATTGATTGTCGAGAGAGCTGCTCATTGTTTTTGTGATTAAATTGAATGGTATTGGCAAAAGGTTTTGAAAGTCTAGGTAATGGTGAGCGACTGTTGTAGGCTTCGGTCTGTTGTAGGTTGGGCTGATAAATCTATTTACTCAGCTCGGATTCATTTAGCTTTTCATGGGAAAACAAGAAGTTTGATACAAGACTGCTTGTCAAATCTTTGATGGTTCAACCTGGAATGCAAAGATATTAGTCTTGCTCATCCTTTTAGATCAAAAACCAGCTGCTGTAAAATCCAGCGCAGTTAAATGCAGTGCGGTAAAAGCAAATATACAAATATAGTAGTGCCTGTATGACTGAGCTGTAGCATTTATTAATTGAAAGGAACAGATCAAGAATCCGGGGGGGGATCGAAGACACCAGAGGTGGCTGCGAAGGTTTGGGAATCGTAGATAACATGCCTTGTCTTGTATCGAGCAGAACCCCAGACCCACGTGTACCGTTCACGATCAGAAGACTTGTTTATATATATATATGTGTGTGTGTGTGTGTGTGTGTGTGTGTGTGTGTGTGTGTGTGTGTGTGTGTGTGTATATATATATATATATATATATATATATATATATATATATATATATATATATAAACCCAATGAATAACTGTAGTTTTCAAGAATGCCCTGAAACTTGTACTCTTTTACAAGCCACTATTATTAGTTTTGGTACTTTCTGTATCATTCTCACCCTTTTACCAAGTATTGAATCTAATACTATTTTGTAACGGGCAGAAGCTTCAAACATTATTGTAACCTTTTCTAGTTCCTTCATGGCATTAATGCAAATTACCAAACACAAAAGTAATATAGATTATATCACCTGCATGCAAAAACCGTAAGATGTACGTCAAGTATTGATGTGCATGTATATCAGGCGGTGTTGAAAATGTGATTGAATTTATTTTTATATAAATGCGCTAATATGCAATAGCTTTACACGACAACACTTTTTTAACTGGTACGGATGCTCTCTGATTGCCCAGCAACCTATTCAATACAATGAAACTACAAATCACAGGAGGAAGAAACTGAGAAATGTGTTTATGATATGAAAAAAAAAAGTGTTTTATACAACTTTAAGAGTAACAGTTTACAAAAGCAAGAATTAAAATATAATTACAAATAGGTAATATATTATTTCCTGTAAAATATGAATGTAATTATCAATTCATTAAAAGTTCTACTGTGACCAGGAGTTCCTAGGGGAAGCCGTAAAATTGGCCGAGTGCCGCCCGGGTAGGGAGGGCTTAGGTCGGCAGGGCAATCCACGGTTCACTGCGCACCAGCGCCCCCTGTGGCTGAGAGGGTGCCTGCGGGTCTGCAGTGGAGCCATTCAGATCTGTGTTGTCCTCCAGCACTGTAGGTCTAGTGGCTTCACTGTGAATCGGCAGTGCGAAAAATGACAAATTGGCAAGAACATGTTTTGCAGGACGGGTGTTTCAGCCTGTGTTTCCCGAGGGGGGTTGCAGTGGTGAACCGAGATAAAAGTAATAATTGGGCATTCCAAATTGGGGAGAAAACTGGGGTAAAAACCATTGGCGATGACTAAATAAATAATAATAATAATAATAACGATTTCTCCCTTACTCAAATGTACAGCATCATTCCAATCCTTATTGATATCAATCTATGTAGCAAATGTTCAGTCAATACATTCGTAGCTTCTATGTGGCTATGACTGACTTTGACCAGTTTTGCTTCTCTAACAGAATGTGACAGTTGGTCAGAGCTCAATCGGAAGTGTCCCTTCCGGAAGGAGACGGCTGGTGCGAGCCTCGAGTCTCTGTGGGATGTCCTGCCGGAGCCCTGCCAGGAGAGCCCATCCAGGGCGCGGGAGTTTGCTACAGCCAGCGCCGTTACCAGCCTCATCAGGGACCTGAGCCTGAGCGACACCAAGAGCAGCCCAGCCACTGCCCCACCCAGCAAGCGCCAGTGCCGCTCCCTGTCTTTATCCGATGAGATGAGCCCCTGCCGTGCGGCTTGGAGGCCTGTGGGTTCTCGGGTCTGGACCCCCGTGGAGAAGCGGCGCTGCCACAGTGGTGGGAGCGTGCAGCGTGGCTCCAGCGGCTTCACTGGCAGCACCATGCAGCGTAGCTCCAGCTTCAGCCTGCCTACCCGCTCCAACACATTCCCCGGTACTGCCTTCTCCCTCGGCTACGACCAGACCTGTTTCGGACAGCGCCTTGTCTGCCAGTCCTGGCCAGGCTTCCAGGCCTTGCCTTCCAGCACTGGCAGTGGCCCAGTCAGAGACTCCACCGAGCTTCACAGGTCCCTCTCGCTCTCCCACGAGCAGATCTCTTCCTTGGAGTACCAGGCACCGTCGGCTCACAGCAGCCCAGACTCAACTCCCGAACTGGGGAGACGCGCAGGGCCTGAGGGGCTGTCCAGGAGCCGCTCCCAGCCTTGTGTCCTCAATGACAAGAAGATTGGGATGAAGCGGAGGAGGCCTGAGGAGGCCCAGGAGCAGAGGCCGTCCCTTGACCTAGTAAAAATGACGCAAGTAAGTGTGCACATAGAAAGAGATTTGAATATGGTGCAGGCATAGTATATGATATTTTCTAGAAAGTATTAGCATGTTTTTTTAATTTGATTTTGAACTCTCTTGAAATTTTGCTAGAACAGTTGCATTATTGTTTTAAGAATACTGGCTCAAGTCAGACACTCTTCCTCCAAAACTTCACTGTCTCTAGTCAGTCCTGGGCTGTTTATATTGTGCTGAACAGAGCGATTTGAGATCTGGACTGCTGTCTGATTAGGTTGAGACTCAACCCAACCCTGTGCTACCTAACCTCTCAAGGAATGGGCTGTATCTAATTATGCACGGGAGCTGTCATGCCACATGGAGTCTGCCTTGCAGCTTTCAACAGCTAAATAGAAAAAGTTAAAATATGCCAGGGAACCTCCTGGAAGAAACAGACCCGCTGAGACATTATTAGTCAGCTGACTCTGAGCTTCAAACACAGATCACAGGATTATTCTTAAAAGGGATACAGGGTTCTTTATTATGTATGCATGTGTTATTTTTATGTAACAAGATTATTATTGAGGAAACAGATGGCTAGCTTTATCACACAGCCCGAAAATGGGCAGGGGTGGGCCTATTGTATAATACTGATTTAATTTAGGACAGCTCAGCTTTTCTCTACAGACCCACTGAGGCAATTCCTATCCAACTCCAGTAGTGTTCTGAAGCTCCGTGGGGATGCATTGCTCTGTGTGCCAGGCTACAGGGCTGTACTGTACTGGGGGCTGGTTTCCCTCTGCTCTTCCCCTCACAGATGAGGTGACCCCTGCAAAACACTTTGAGTGAGATCCAGAAGTTCCATGGCTGTGGAAAAACAAACAAAAAACTAATTTTTAGACAGCGGCTGTTCCTTTTAAGAGACTGCAACAATGCAAGTGTAGTGGCTGAGCTGGGACTCAAAGCCAGAGTATCTTGGCTCCCAACTCGTCCTCTTCTCTTATTGTCTTGTTACCATGAGTGATGACTGCATTTTTTGTTCTGTGGCAACAGCAATTTGTTATGGTCACTTGCTTCTGGTGAGGGATTTCGTTACATACTAAAATGGTTGTAATAATTTTGTTAAAACTGTTAATTGTAGTTGACCATTTCAATTACCTTTTCCATTAACAACCCTAAACATAATAGATTTGCAAAGGGATGACGTGGAATCGTCTAAAACAAGGAGCTGAAATCCAGGGACTGGTTCTGACTTGCACAGCCAGGCAAACATACCCAAACATTCACACACTTCCCCCTCATATAGTAAACACAGGCCTCTGCCAGATCAAGGGTCAAATCTCCCAGACATCAAGGTCAGAAGGAAAACCTTAGTGATAAGAGTTCTGCCTGTAAGAGGATACACCAGCAGAAGGATACGGGAGTGCTTTTACTGGATGTTGGGTCAGTGTGTGATATTGTATAGCCAGTCCCTATTGGCTAGTATATATAAAATAAAAAAAAGATAATTTTGCTTGCTCCAGTTGTAACTCCTCTAGAAATGGTATACTCAGAGGTAAACCATACACAAACTCAGTGACACCACGTCCGGCTGGTCGTAGTTTTGTAACAGAGGGGATGGCACGGGTTAAGCTGTGCAAATATTTTCGGAGGAAGCTGGTTCACCCCTGGTTAAGCACTTGCATAGCAGCTGACACTGTTTTTGTTTCAGTAACATGCAACACCTTGATTACCCGTGCCATAAAAAAAGCATTGCTGCCTTAGCGAGTCTTTTATCATTTATTATTCAAATCTTTTACAAGAAGCATTCATTTAGCAAAGTACAGATACAAATGAAGGCTGCTCCAATTAACAGAATCTGACCGATTAATCAACTAAAGAGTTTTTTTTTTTCCAATTTAATCATGCAGAATTTATTTTTGTATATAATATAAAATCAACCAATAGAAGATCTGCATTTTCTCTGCGGCAGTCCAATCATAAGTGAGCGGAGGCGGGACATAAACATTTTAAAGTCTTTAATAGGTTTAACCAATGGGAGAGTCAAAGATCTGCCCCTTCTTATGCAGGTGTCCAATCATGAGTGAGCAGAGGCAGGACATAGTTGGGAGTTTAACCAATGGGAAAGTCAATGATCTGCCAGGGTTATACAGCTGTCCAATCATTAGTGAGCAGAGGCGGGACATAAATATGCTAGGGTAAGGGTGTAAGAATAGCTGAATTTTGCGTGATATTGCTTATTATATAGACAGTTATTGAGAATTATATTGAGAACTTTGAAGTAATATTTCCAAGAATATTTTCAAAAAGAACTTTCTCTGAAAAAATTGAGGTATACACCACAAATACCCGAACTGACACGGAAGGGAAGGGATATACTCGCCACTTCCAAAATTCAAATTATGAAAGGTATCATCCAAGTGTTATCTTAGAAAGGACTTATTGACACTCAGTCAGACCAATAGGTTTCTGAGCTATTTATATTCCTTCACTGGCCTGGGATCAAGGACACCAGAGGTGGGCAATTTCCCTCTGCCCGATGCCACATTCCAGGAATAACTGGCATCCCGTTGACTGGCAGCTTGAAGTGCTGGTAGGGTTTGGGAATGGGGGATAACATGCCTTCTCTTGTGTCCGGCAGAACCCCAGACCCAGCTGTACTGTTCACTATCAGAACACTTCTTTAAAAAAAATATAATTCTAGAGAATATAATTTTTGTTTTTTTTACTGCCTCTTCTCACAATAGAACAGCAATGTCTATTATGTAGAACACTGGCATGTAGCTACTTCTTTAGTGCAGCTCACAAGGCTCCTGGCCAGGTGTCTGGGAGGGAACACAAGTTTCCCGTTTGAGTGTTTGAGCCCACCCTCCCAGCTGAGGTTCAGTCGGCCAGCTCTGATTTTCTGCTTTTCCACATTAGACCTTGGTTCTGTTATCCTGCTGGTGGGGAAAATGGCTCAGAACTGTTCCCAGAATCGTCTGTTCCAGGTGCCTCGGCATCAGTGCGTGCAGGTGAAGTGCAGTGCTTTTAATTTGTACTTTGTAGACATGTGTTGCTTAGCAATTATGTCAACATTTGTCAGGCAAAAAAAGAGTTGGTAAGCTGCTATTCCCCTTTTTAAGGCTAGATTTGATGCTGTGTTTTGTTTGTGTTGCCTGTGCATTAAAGGTAAAAGAAAAGCACTGGGGTGATTCCATAGTATTTGAGCACCTCAGCTGTTTGTTGTATTTGGGGAGTGGGATATCCCTACCTGTTTACCCTGCCACTTGCTTAATAAATCACTTTGGCTATTCTCATGCGTGTAAATGATTCTAATGAGACACATTGAAAACCCACAGTGTTATACATTTTCTAGGCAAGGCATAAGAGTTTGGGGGGAAGGACCTACTTGTTTACCAACAATCAATGTGTCCCAGTGCGGAGCACCCTAAGTGTTAATGCAGATTGACTGAGAGGGTTTGTTCTCATTTAACTCCTAAAATGTTTTTCTGCAATGGTAAATGGTACAACATTCATATTCTAGGAGTATACTGAGCTATGGCCCCTGTGTTATTTTCTTTAATATCTATTTGTTTTTCCAAAGCCTTTGATAATACAAGCTAGATGTATATAATAGTGTAAGAACATTATTTGTTATATGCAGAGTATCTCAACAGAGATTTATATCTTTCACATGAAACAAGAAGACTATCTTGCTGAAAATGCTAGCCATGAGCTGGAAAAAAAACATGTACTTTGACTAAGTTTAATACTGTATTTCCATGGTAACAAATACAGAGGAACTGATTTGGGTAATTCGGATGTATGTAAACCCTGCCCTGGTTATACTGTTTGTTTGCAACATTTTACAAGGATCTGAACTATTTACAGTGGTGAACACTGCAGCAGCATATTCTTATACAGTAAGATTTACCACAGAATTTGTGACAGTGTTTGACATTACAGATAACTATCTCTGCACAGCACATCTATACCAATAGTTAATTGTGCAGCCAATATCTTGGTAAAGGTTTCACATTGGTTAATGTGGTGTGTGTCAGGTCTAATCTGAGATGCGCAAAACTGCCTGTTCATTTTGTGCAGTTCTTACACATCCCTCATGTTCATTGACCCTCCTCAAAATTACAGACTGGTTTGCATAACACTCCTTACTAACCAAACCACTCCATAATCTCATGTGTCAGGCATTGTTGCTCAATTAGATTTTCATATTTCCACTACAGTAGGATGTTTGTGAGATGTGAAAAGAAGCCTGCTGTTAACTAAAATCCAAGTACAATAAACGTATGACTTTAGACAGTTCTGAGTGTTTATTGATGAACCCTAGGAATGTACCATTAAAATTGTAACTTCTGAGTTCCCTTACGTCTCAAACATGGTCTGGCTCATCCTCTTATAGTGCACCTCTGAAGTGAGTGCTGCTATTCTAGAACTGAGCTGCCTGTTGTAATGGAAAGAATGTGTTACAGTTCTGTACAAGACAAGAATGTGAAACACGTCTCATTCCCCACCCACAGCATATGTTTCAGTTTCACTCGACACTGTAAATATTTCCTTCAAGCTCACTCAACCAGAAGCCAATGTGTTACTTTTTCTAATCCGTCTCAATAATACCAGAAAACGCAGCACCAGCATGGGTTGAAGTTGAGCATTCAGTTGAATGTGGAATCTTAGAGAGTGGTGGTACTGATTTGCGTCTTCAGAATGTTTATGCAAAGTAACAGGTTGCTAATTATAACACTGAAAATATATATTTTTGTCTTTCTTTTCCAGAAGCTAAGAAATGTCCATAGCCTTAGTTGCCCAGGTATCCCCAGTGAAGACTGTTCCCAAACTAAACCAGTGCCTCCCACTTGTAGCGGCACTAAAAAATATGAGGCTGACCTCGGACCTGCTGGGGGACCAGAGGTGGGGCCTCAACAGAACCCTGAAGAGGACGGGGCCAACAAGGAGGACCTGTCCAATGAGGAGCTGCACTTCAGTCCAGACGAGGACGGAGACTCCAAGAAGACAGCAGAGAATGTAGATGAGTGCGTGAACTGGGAGGTCGAGAGCAGGACAGCGGGGGATTCTTCTCAGCTGGGAGGAGAACTGGACATAGACCAGATTGAAAGAAACTGAAGCTGGGAAGGTGTTGACTGGTGCCCTGAAGAGCGTTGCAGGGTTTTGAAAGTTGTATGAAGCCGTGAAACTAAGGGAGGAGCTGATGTTGGGCACCACAGCGCAAAGCAGGAACATGCCTTAGTCAGTACAAGGGCTCACATACCCTGCTTAAGGAGATCTTTTTTTGAAATGAGGTAGATTTCAGGGCGTGGAATTTGGCAGGGTTCAGAAGTGCAGCATGGTTATGTGGCACACTAAAGAGAAGTACCACAGAGGTTTAGTGGGGTGACGTGGCGCCGGGGGGGGTCATGTTATTGTACTGGGTTGAGAGGCTTGGTGAAAAGTTTAAAAGCATTCCCCTGCTCGCACACAAAACTATAGCAGATGGGGGCTCCCGAGTGGCTTATCCGGTGAAGGCATTCTGCCCGGAGTGCAGAGTGCGCCCTATAGCTTGGAGATCGCAGGTTCAAATTCAAGCTATGACACTGCCGACCATGAACGGGTATTCCCAGGGCCAAGCGCTGCCGGGGTAGAGTAGAGGTTAGGTCGGCTAGGGATTCCTTGACTCGCAGCACACCGGCGACTCCTATGGCTGGCTGGGTGCCTGTGGGCCAGCCTGTACACAGTTCAGAACTGCGTAGTCCTCTGACGCTGTAAGTTCTGAGGGGAAAAAAAGCGGATGGCTGACGCAACTCGTTTCAGAGGACGCAAGTGCTCATCTTCGTCTCTCCTGAGTTAGTTCAGGGGTTGCAGCGGTGAGCCAGGTTAAATAATAATTGGACATTCCAAATTGGGAGAAAATTGGAAAATGAATACAAATAATTATTTAAAAAAAAAAAAAAAAAAAAAAAAAAAACTACAGCAGACAAGAATGTTAATCAGAGAATGATTTTGATGTTGCAACAACCACCATCGACCACCTTTCTCGGGTTCCATATTCAACCATGGGGATAGCTGAGGAGATTGGGTGGAAGATAACGGATGTAGTAAAGTACTACAGGCTGGATATCTTAAAGTTTTTCTTCTGAAAAGAGACCAAAAACAATAAGGACTGTTAATGCTGAGATTATCATTTCAGGGCCTCTACATGTGCATCTTACTTGTTTTGTAACATTAAGTGTTTTTAATTTCATTTCAGAAAACAAGTGGTTTGAATTTCGCAAAACTTCAGTTGATATCTGAAGTAAACTATTTTTTTTTTTTTTTGTTGTTTTTTTTAATAATAGGTATGGGGGAATAAAGTAATCTTTTGCAGCTGTAGGCATATACTGCAGTTTGCAGTAAAAAAAAGGTTAAATTAAGTTTTCTGAATATGCAGTTGAGGTGGGGTGGGGGGGGTGGTGGTGGAATATAAACTTTATTTTTTTTATTTTGTTTGGTGAAAACCTCACTTTGTTGCACTTGTGTAAACAATGAAATTGTGCATCTCTGCATTATTTGCAAAAAAAAAAAAACACTTCTAGAAACAGTGACATAAAAATGTTACTGTTTTGTATAACTAAGGCAGTACAAATTTATAAAATGCACAACTTTTCAGTTGAAAATTAAGAGCTCGAGTCGATAAAAGATCAAAACAGCTGTTTATTTATTTATTTTTCCCCTTTTGGACACAAGTATGGTAACAGGAGGTCACATGCTGCCCATCAAAGGGGCATCTGCCAATTCCAAGGAACAACCAACAGAAGAAAACAAAAGACCCTGTATATCTAACCAAACTCATGAAGAATTGTGATTTCTGCTGTTAATTATTAATGTCAGTACAAACAATTGGCTGACTGACATCAGACATGAAAACTCTCCAATAAACAAACCAAATTACTACTATATACCCCTTTACTGCTGAATAAGAACTAAATAACTAAATCTTCCACAGTACCATATAGTCTCCAGCGGTTTGGAGAAACAGATATAAACAAGGGCCATTTTTATTTTGAAACTGTAGGGAATTGTCTTATTTGTTTGTTGAAACCCATTGGAAAGGCAGCAGCGTCCTGTGTTGCTCCCTGCAGCTGTTCATATTTTGAGAACGTTTGGGTTAGCCCTGAAACCCTGTGACAAGACAAGGGGCATCAGATTGAGGGACCTCTTTTACTGCTTCGTGCTGCAAAGGTTTGAGCCTGTTTTGCTGTGCTGTATAGACTTGTTGCAATTACAGTCATTCTTGAGATGTATATCTTAGGAGAGGCCTGAAATCCCTCCTGACGAGTTGGCATTTTACGGTCAGCTGGTGTTAACTTTAACCCTTTGTCCAAAATATTTAACATTGAGAAAGTAAGGATTAAAGGGGTAAGGGAACATTCCCAGGGCAGTAAAGGGTTAAAATCACATCTGGGTTTTGAAAAGAGAAAAGGCTTTCAGATGAGGTATGTGTTGAGCAGTGTGTGTGTTTTAGGAAGTCAGTCAGCACACTTACTGTTGATTTCCTACCACAGTGTTGCTCTTTGTCTCTCACTGATGTGCTCTTAGTTTTACTATGGTTCACCTACTGCATGTAGACCAAAAGTAAAAGACCCCCCACACACCAGAACCAGGAGATCATTAGGAACCATACAGAGTCAAACCCTTTTTAATACCACCTGCAAAGATCTCTATGCACCAGTCTGAGCTCGCATTGCTAATCTGTCTGCTGTACACTTGGTATGTTTTTACTCTGCACTACTCTATCCAGATGTTAGGAGCCCATGCGGTTTGCGGCACAATATGTCCTGTCCCCTTCTACTCTGGTGGTCTCTGGGTAAGCAGGGGAAGTCACAGCTGTGAAGTGTCTTTAATGGTTTAGATCAGTTTTTAGTGTTTAATTTCCACTCTGCAGACTGGGCTCAGCAGTAAAAGATGAATAGGACAGATGGAGGCAGGGTTAGTAGGGGACAGGAGGGGCAATGAGGGAGTCCTATTGAAAACTGCATGTAGAGAGTGGGAGTAGTTTCCTTGTGGAAAAGGGAGTTAGCTCCTTCCTCTAAAATGAAAACTCCAGCATATTAGTAACAACCAGGGGCTTACATGCAAGGGCTGGCTCATAGTGTTGTGCTTCCAGAGGGGCTGCAAAGTTAAGAAAAAATTACCAGAAATAAAACCTCCAGACTAAACCTTGCTAAGGGGGAAGTAGAAATTGGAGGGGTAAAATCGGCCTCTGTTGTATGGTTGTTACACAGGGTTCAACTTGTACAGGAAATCTAATTTTGATTGGTCCGATAGACTTTTAAGATTAGGTGAGTGTGGAGCTGTGCAAGAGTGTCGTCGCGTTTGTAACTTGATAAGAAGCTCACTGCTTGTCACAGAATGATTAGCATGCCCCACTATCTACAAGAGACTTCAGTTCTTAACAGAGCAGCAGATGTGGACACTGGTTTGGCGAGGCATGCTGCAGTAAAACCCTGCCATGTTTTGGGTGATACAAAGTTTTCCAGGAGCGCTGTGAACATCCTCCTCATGCCAAGGAACTGAAAGTGGCACATGGATTCCCCATTTTTCCCCAAAGGAAAACTTGGAATGGCAGCTAACAAAGTGGCAACCCCAGGACCACTCAAAACACAGCTGTGTTTCTAGGTGCTGTTGGTACAGTGGCTGATAGGTGGGAAGCCAATGCCTCAAACTGTTCATAGGATTGCCAAAAATGACATAGCAGGCATATATGTACATTAGGGAAGTTATTGCTAGTATGTTTGGGAGTAAGGTTGCTGTAGTGTGTTGTACAAACCAGCAGGAGTCTTTGATACTTTCGCTAGCTTTCTAAAACATTTTAATGATGCAGTGCACTTTTACTCCAAGTACAGGTAGATGAGCAGAATGAGCCAATTGTATATGGAGCTGGGGAGCAGAGCGGGGTAGTTGCTGGAGAGGAGCACGGGGAGGACATTTCCAGCCTGCTCTTTCACAGCACTGAGAAGAACTGAGCATGGGTTTATTTTTCTTAAATACATGCAATTTGCACAATTTTCTTTTTAAATGGTGGTGACAAATACAAATGCAGTCACTGTACAGTATTTTCCATCATGCCTGGGCATGGTAACAATTCATTTTCCAGTTTCAAACCAAAAATTAGGCACTTTTGTCATTTGCAGACTTGAGAATTGTATTTAAAAAAAAAAAAAAAAAAACGTGTATATTCAATGTGATTGGCGTTGCACCTTATAATTCATTATGTAGGGAAAAACAGATATTCTCCCGCTTGTGAAGCTGCCGTATAAAAATGTGAGAAACGTCATCCATGTTCCGTCTGTGTTCTGGTATTACAAAGTACCCTATATTGTTTTTATACAGTTCTACAGTTGTGCACCAATACCGCGCTATGAACACGGTTTATATTTTCTGCACTCTTTAGGATAGTTAATACACTACAGAGTGGTCCATCAGCCCCGTTGAGACTCACTCATATGTGTTCGTGGGTTGCTTTGAGCTCCCTATGAGATATTCTGATACAAATAAGCCCAGCATGAAGCTAATTTGATACGAATCATATGCAAAGTTTGAAATAGCTGAGGGCACCGTACACGACATCGTAGGAACCTGTGAATTGCAAGATGATATTTCCTAACTTTAACTTTTTCAATTTACGCATTTTTTCAGTACCAATTAAGGCAGGCAGTAAAGTACAGAAGCATTAGCAAGATCATAATGTAACATCCACTGAGGTTAATGGGTCAGTGGTTTTGTTAGTTTATCAGAAAGTCAAGCAGCTAACATATACAATAGCAGCATAATTATGTTTAACATCAGTCTCTGGGAAGGGAGGCAGGCATGTGGCTTAGAATGTCCTGCATGTCATATTGTACCATGTTCGGATTGCTGTAGGCTGCAGTTAGCAGACCTGCTTGGTATAATTAGATTAGGACAGTTGACACACCACGTGTCTGACAGATGCATATTAATACTATCCCAACACACTATTTGTCACCTGTCTTGAATCTTGAGTAAGCTAAGCTGTGTGGCTAACGTACTTTGACTCCAGTATGGGAGTTTCGTTAGACACAAAGCAATCTTCCAGTCCGTTGTCAGTTCTCATTAGTAATATTTTCCCGGACCTTATTTAATATAATTTGCCTGGAATTTAAAACATAATGTTACCACTGAAGAAAAAAAAAAAAAATAAAATATATATATATATATATATATATATATATATATATATATATATATATATATATATATTTTGGCAATGATTATTATTCTATCTAAAAAATGTTGACGTGGGATGTGCTTTCCACAGGATCTGAGGCCTGCCTCTTATGTGTGCTGGATAGCAATGCAGGCTGAAACTTTATAGCAAGGACCAGATTCGGACAAAAATTGGACTGGAATGACTCACTGGAGACATTGAGCAGCTCTGGAGTGAAATTGAATCAGTGTTTGTGTGTGGTGAGAAAGTGAAGTACCAAGGGATACTTGACATTCCACAAGGAAAACGTGACCTCATCTGAACAGTGTGTAACCTCTTTCAGAACAGAGCCCCGTACATTATACACCCTGCCGTATCCAGCGTATGATCTCAGACATGAAGGCGACTGCTGGAGATTGGAATCTAGCTTGGGGAGAGATGGGGGTAGCATGTGTAGGGTCAGTAGCAGCAAAGGCATACCGAACACTGCTGTATAACCAGTTTGTCTTGTTAGAAATATAATGTACCACCATATAACCGGTAGCATTAGAAACTGCAGCCTGAGTGATTGGTGGTGTGCAGCATTCTGCAGCAATTCATTAAGTAAGAAAAACAAACAAAGCAACCTTAAACTGATATTCCAGTTGTCTTCTTGTAGCTTCAAACGTGTGGGTGTATGGTAAAAGATTAAAAACAAGCAAATGAAAAGAAAATGCAAGTATTTAAAAGTTTCTGATATCTGAATGTACAGTACATGGGGTTTCTTTCAATCTGCTGATCTGTTTATGTAGAGATCTGCTTCATATAGGTCTGATTTCTCTGTAACCTAAGATAGCACAAAGGCTGGAATTAAGTGATAATTGTAGTTCTGCAAAAGCTAAAGCAAAGGTTGACAATCTTGGCACATCCAGCCTATGACATTGCTGGACTTTGTTCCAAGCAGTTCCTTAATTATTTAATTGTATCTTAATAAATAATCAAGTAAGTAATTAAAGGATTTGGTTGGAACAAAGTCATGCAATGGAATGGTTCTTAAAAGCCAAGGCTGCCTACCTTTGCTCTATAAAGATATGTTATTTAATCACGCCATAGGAAAAAGCTAATTGGTTCAGCAGTAATTGAATTACTAAGCTTGGTGAATAAAATTTAAATAAAAAAGATCAATAACAAAACAGAACCTGCACAGCCTCCAAGCTACTTAGAGTGGGCAGAGTGGGCTAGAGTGGGCAGACCAAACCAAAGCGCTGATAGTGGCCTTTGAAGCTGCAGGTGAGATTCCACATTTCTTCAGCACATCATGCTTGGGCTTCCATCGAAAGCACACAGCACTAATGCAGCAGATCATTTCTGCATCTCGGAGTGGCAAAACCTCTATCTGTTTAAATATAAGCCTGTGATGATAATGGGGCAATCCAGCGAAAAGTGTGCTGTGGGGTGATGTCTTAGCACAGGGAAAGTTTTGAGGGCAGCCATGCCTTCCAAAGAGTTCACATGGAACTCGAGAGAAAAAGACGATTGTTGAATGCCTGTCATATCCTGTCATATCCAGTCGACAATAGTATTTACATGTACTGTGTGCCGGGGTGGGGGAGAAGTGTGAGAACTTTATGTGCAGAACTGTGAAACACATTAAACAGCTCCTCAGAAAGAAACCCAGCTATCCCTTTGTCATGAAAATTTAACTTGTTGGAAAGAGCACTTCTGGAAAGCACTAGACTACAGTATTAAATGTCATGTTCAAGGCTGAAATTCATCCATAACATGATAAGTTGGGACAGAGTTGCGTAACAGATGGGATTGAGAAAGCCTGAGTAGCTCCATTGAATAGATAATGATGTATAATAGTCAAGTTCCCTCCACACTTTCCTTTTCAAGCACCTTGAAAGAACCACCTCAGAGTCTGTATTCATTTAAATTAATTTAAATAAACATTGGTTATCTTCGTAATAAATCACAAATAGTCTTTTGGAGAGCTTAGACTAAAAATGCATTTAAACACTGGAAAAGGCAAACTGCTTTATCCTTTACAAAACAGAACTGCAGTAGTGTCAGAACTGTGCTGTACATACCTGTAATACACTGCCTAGGCACTACCACTGCATTGTTGAAATGTCCAATGTATTGCATTGTAATTAAGTGTAGTAGTGTTAGTGCAATGTTTGTGAAAGCAGTAGTAAAACATGTATGGATATCAGGTTACCAGGTTCTTCTATATGCATTTAGATTACTACCCAAACATGTCTGCATAAGTGTTTCTAACCTCTTCATGTAACATGCGAGGCATGTCAGGTCCAATTTATTTTCACACACACTGTTTATTTTACTCGCGTTGTTTATAAATATTTTTTTCACAGTAAAACAGGTTTGAAAGGCACAGCATATCAAATTGACACTCAGTACTGCATCTCCAGCTCTGCCCCACTCCTTGTTCGCTGTATTTATCACATACCTCTTCATAGTAATGCATACTGATAAATCCTCTCCTGATCACTCGTTTTATCACCAAACTCCTCAATAATGTGATCCAAGTCATTATTTTATTACTATAACATCTCAAAAATCTCTGCAAAAAGCAGCTATCTTGTTTTTTTATGTCCGTGTTAGGTCTGTGGTGCAGGGCCTCTGTGTATTGCTCAGATCCACCCCCTTTTTTTTTTTGGCTTCTCTCGGTTCTTATTGGTCTCGCTCGACCATTGTAAGGTTTTCTCTGCATTTTCCAGAGAAAAAATGACTAGAGACCTGTGCTTGACGCTTTTTGATGATGTCGGACAGGGTCCGTCATCAAACTGCAAAGGGAAAATTGTAATGTCGGACCTGATCTGACATAGGACCGCAAAGGGTTAATGCAGTTCAGCCTCATGTAAAACAGTAAAGTTGTATTTTTCTTGAGGTGTTTGTATCCCCTTTTCCAGGCAGTACTGCATTCCTGCAATCTTTTCAGCAATGATCTAGCACATATGGTTTACTTCTGATAGCCATTAAAAGTCAGTTCAAATCTTTATCTGTCAGCCACAATTCACAGGATACACCATACATACAAACTCTGTGTTTAATATATTGCCTTAGATAAAGTGGGCTGAGTAATAAAGAAAATCCATACATGTTAAATATACATTACTCATTTAGGCTGGGTTGTAAAAGTACCATAACTTCAGTAATTCATCACCAGGTATGGACAGATGGCATCAAAAGTGTTCATGATAGGGAAATGAAGGCTCCTGTGTGACTGGTTTCTTATTATGCAATAGCAGTGTTTCTAAAAGCAAACAGTACAGGGTATAATTTTACTAGCTCTTTTGCAGACCTTATTCCAGTGTTAGTTTATTGTATTTATCGATGAAAATAAGGGAGGCTATAAATAACTGCTGGAGGGAGATAGCAGCAGGATTAATAAAGGTGACCTGTATTTACTGTACATCTATCGATCTTTAGATCATTAAATTGATGCCTATATATCCTTGCTCATAAACGTTAATACATTTTTTGCATCTCAAAACTCCCTGCCAAATTTGTATTTATTGGTCCCTGTGTGTGCTAGGTTTGTACATTTACATGCTGAAAAACATGGGTAAAGAGAGATCAATGAAAATATTTTTTTATTAAAGTATTAAATATGGTGCATATGGTACAATAGCTGGCTGATAAGGTTTTACAGGATTGCAAGCATCTTTCTTGTCATAGCCACCCAGATCCTCCAATACTCCTCCAGCGCAATGCATTTTACAAGCCAGATATGTGGGATTTGCAAGGTATACAGTTTATAAAAAGACAGGGAGAGCATGTTTCCAGGAAGCATTGAAGGGGAGGAACGGGAGCCAGGAGTATACACAGAGCATCCCTTTCTTGTCAGTGTTAATGAAGAGGTATCTGACTTTGTTTGAAGGATGATCTCCATGTAGTTCAGTTCATTGCCTGATTTGTTTTTTTCTAACACGCGTGTCAAAGTCGTGTGAAAGGTGGCATAGAAGAATAGTTTGCTTTTTAATAAAGCAGTATTGGGGGAGGGGTGGGGTGTCAGCAGCTACTGCTGTCCAATGATAAGTAATCAATTGTTTAGTGGGTTCCTTTATACCAATTATAAGGCGCCATGGCCGTGGCTCCTATTTGCCCCATAATGCTATTCCACCAGCGCTAGCATGGTCTTGTAACTACAGCATGGTTTCTGACTAGACTGATACTGTAAAGGCGTAGCATGTGTTCCGTTAGAGGGCTATGAAGGAGCAGGTTTTCTTGAGCTAATAGCCTTTTCCCGCTCTTCTCCTTAAAGTTATAACTTCTGTAGCCCTATCGAAACAGCCAAAGCAAAAGGCACACTATAATTTTCCTGGGAAGGGAAGTGGAAGTGGAAGTTCATTGTCGTTATGATTTATTATTTCATTGTGGGTATGGGCTATTTCAGTCCACACATGGATCAGATGAATTGAATACAAAACTACTGTAGCATACGCACTTCTGGTACATGTCAGCGGCTTCAGAGTACAAACCCTGCAAAACAAAGACTTTGAGTTAGCAGCTTGACTTCAGGATATTAATTGGCTCATAGCAGTCAGCAGCAGGAGATAGTTTGTTTGTGCGTACAATGCAGAGTACAAACCCTGCAAAACAAAGACGTTTTGAGTTGTTTGTATTTTAAAAACTATTCTTTGACAAATATATTACTTTAAGCTGAATGTTTTAAAGCCCAGCCTCTAATTCAGTGTGAGTGGCCCTTTGCACAAGCAGCGGTACGGTCTCTCAGGAATTTGCTTGTTGCTTTTAATATGTAAATAAACGTTCTGTTTCAGTACCACTGGCTTGCCGTGTGCTTCATTCCTTTTCACCTCCATTTTGCTTCCTATACAGTATGGAAATGTGCAGTGTGTCTGCTGAACTGAGAAAGAAAACATGGCCAGGTGTCTGAAGAGGAGTGGCAGGATCAGCCAGACAGGTTGGTCTGACCCAATTGAGAAGTTAAATTTTGTCCCCATTTTCAGTTTGTTCCTTTTATTTTATTTTAATTATTTCTTTTTTTGTTAGTAGTATATTAATATAACAAATTGCGGAGGTGTCATGTCACTGTGGACTAACTTCAGACCCCCAAACTCATTTCACATGTGACCTGAGCGTTGTTAAAATCCAAGCCTCCAGCTTGTGAGAAGTGCGAAACACCTCAACCATTTAAAAATGTGATCAATTACCTGGTTGTGAAAGATGACAGCTTTCATTTTTGTATTCAAACTGGATTCCAAATGAACGCCAAAAAGAGGTGAACCATGCAGATTAGCTTGGGGGTGCATGTTCATCTATGCAAAGGGTTTAAGATGTCTTGGATTTCAATCCATAGCAAGCACTTTTATGTAAAACACAGCCATGTAAACAAGTGTCATTAATTACCTGCAGAGTGTGCATCTTTGTCATTCCCGTAATCTCCACATGCCACCCTAGTAACTAAATAAGCAGATAATGGGGCTGGGGTGAAAGAAGCTCTTAGACTGACCTCATACTGTGTATTGGCATTAACCTTTGCTCATGTCGGAGGCTTCCACGTCACGGGATTGTTAAGTGTGCAAACCAGTGTCTCTGATCTGTATCTGTAAACCAAGACACTACGCAAACACTCTCTCTCTCTCTCTCTGCAATGGTAATTGGTTTGCTATATTTATGCATCCTTATTACAATTTAAGTTAGCATATCAATACTATTTGCTACTAGAGGTATACTGAAAGTTTGGATTGTTTCACATCTTTCAAACTGAGCCATCGGTTGTAACTGTGGTTTTCTTTCATATTTCTAAGCAAAATTCTGTATGGCAATAAGGATGACAGTGTTGCGTTGACATCGCTATACAGCCCAATGGAACTTTTCTTCTCAACACACATACTTTACAAAATACAATACTGGCATTTTGTTTAGAAAATGAATTATTTAAATAGTGGCAAACCTGGGGCCATTCTTGTATTCTATAAAGTCCACAACATCATCCCATACTGATGAGTGATCTTGGCAAACAATGGCAAAGGCCAATCATGTTCCACCCATGTATACATGCTAAATAAAAAGAGACACCATAACAATGTTCATGTATTTATTGAGAACTTAATAAATCCCCTCCATGTGCCAGAGCTGTCTAACATGCATGTAGTTACAATGTCAGTTAATGGGTTAGCCACTAATGAGTCATCACGGGGCAGTGCGTGTTATCAAAGGGGCATTTCTCTACTAAAGGAGCCCTGTGTTCTAAATGAATTTCGCAGTCGCTAGCGCCCTTGACACCACCTTCATTCACCCAAGTGTTTCAGGATCCTGTCCACAGCTTCAGCCAAGTTGTTCACATAACCGTCTGCCTTGACCGTGGGGTGCTTCTCATCACTGGGCCTGCGGACACAAACAGGAAAGGGAGAGTTGGTTTCATCCCTTAGAAAAAAAACACAAGCCGTAGTAACCAACTGTAAATATGTGTGCGATGTGCGTGCTCATTTTATCATAGCGCACTGTAGGAAAAAGTCACAAAATCAAGCTGTAGGTCACGGCTGTAACCCCAAAGGGACTTTGTGATGTAAATTCAGTATGCTGTGGGTTTTAAATGAGCCTACATTTGTGTATATACTTTTTATTCTAGTACTGCACAAAGACAATAAACTGGTTATACCAGCATTGTCCAGTCAGGTTTTTAAAACCCTCATGCTTACACTGCATCGCGCATTAGTTTTTAAATCCTTTGTGAACATGTGTCAACACAATATTCAATCAAATAGTTCAAATAACACTGGCTGAAAAATAAAACAGCCTTGTCATCTGAAGGAAAAGAACAACTGTTAAGAATGCATCCCAGCGATGTATAGGCAGAAGTATGCTCTGGCAGCCATAGAGTTTAGTTAAAATATGTACAAGAAGACCAGGAGAAGCCAACAACAAGGGGATCAGAGCAGATGGTCAAGCCAGGCACTGCATGATTGATAACTCAGATTTATTATTAGCTTTCTTCAACAACGTTTCTTAAAATTTATAGGATGGGAGGGGAGGGAATGAACAGAACTTCATGACAAGGCTTTTCCAACAGCAGATGTTACACAGGAAAGATGAACTAGCTTGCAGTTCATCATACACACCCTGCAGCTCCACCAACTGGAATAGAAATGTTTTAGGACACTGTCCTGCCGCCTGCTTCAAAATGAAGTTGTCAACCACTTTAACAATGCAGACAATTAGAGGTTGCTTAACAAACCCCTTCTATTAATTCCTGGTCAAGGTATACTAGTGATTCAGAGATACTGGGCATGATCACTACTGGAAATGGAAGCCAATAACAACTTTTAAAAATGCCAAATGTAAGAAAAAAATGCTGAAAAGTGCCTGCTGGTGTGCACTGAGCTGCAGCAACGATCTCACTATCCGATATGCATGGAACTTCTTTACCCAACAGAGACCAGCCAAAGACAACCATCACAAAGCGCTCTACAGAAAGGATCTTTCAATATATAATACTGTACAAAGCAAGCACTATCCAGCTAAACTCAAACACTCCTCAAAGACATTTCATTAATGAAGAAAGTGAGAATGACCACTAACCACTTTTGTACTGCAGATGTTTCGCATAGTGTTCAGAAATAGTGATGGAAATATGCAGTACAGCTAAGTAGAATCAGGAATAATATCAAATCACATTTTCATATCAAATTACAGTGAGCTTGGTTCAAGTTGGCTTGTTTCTACAAACCTGGTGTGGTCTGCCCCACCCATTGCTCAGACAACCATTTGTACAATACAAAGCATAAATACATTTTTTCAGAATATAGCAGTCAATAAAAAAAGAAACTTAGTCATAGTACATTTAAACTAGCACTTAAACAGTGTAATCAATGTCTTTATATTTTACAAAGGGATCTCTTTGGTATAGTGTGGTATATGTGTGCTGAATGCAGGGTTTCTAAGACAGCAGATTAATTTCAAGTGGAGCTTTGAGCTCAGCTCGCTAACTGAATATAATACAAAATGTTTTTACAGGAACACATATCTAAGTAATTTGAGCTGTTATGCATTTAATGTCCAGCAGGTGGAGTTGGTGTATATAAAGCTAGTTACTTGTGGTTGTAACCAAGTATGTAGCTGGAATTAATAAGACCTGGTGGATTCTGGGTGTTATTCCACACTTATGGCTTGTGTATTTTATTCCAAATGATAAGAATTTCAACTATTCTTAGTGGGAACATGATGACTACAGTCAGCACTCACGTATCCGGCCCTATAAAGTTTTAAAATAAGTACGCTTCCATTTAGATGTAATGTGTAATTTGTTGTTACAGTACTATATTTTCAACAGAAGTAGTATTTTAATTAAGAACGATATGATTCTGAAAATATCACTTGCCAAAATAGACGACACTTGGACTGTAATACAATACATACTTTTAAATCTGGGACGTATTGTAGCAGTATGTAAAATTCCCTATTAACGACTCTTAAACAAGTACATTATAACATTGAGGAGATGGGCTTTGTATCAGAAAACTGGTGACTGGTGAGTCGGAAATTGCGTGTGACAGGTAAGTGCATTAATATACAACAGGGATTAATTTTATTCTTTCCACAAGGTTGTCAAAACGCGACTGACGTGTATCTGGGTAATGGATATCCGGCTCTCATCAGTACAATCAGTATGAGAACAGTCACAACCAATTATTCTGGTAACCTGGTGGGTAAAAGCAGTTGAACTGAGGAATAATTCCAGGAAGCCTTTTCATTTGTTTGTTTGAATACAAAGTAGTGCTAGAAATAAAAAAAAAAAGTTTGACTGCATGATGTTAAGGGAGTTTTGAAAAAAATGTCACAGAAGATAATAAAGGTAGGGTTACAAAAATAGAAAAAGGGATATTTAGTATCTATATATTTGGTAAGATGACAGCTTGGCATATCTTGTGCATTCACTTACACGGTGGACACACAGTGTCTATACATTGTATTGCAACCTGCTCTGCACACACTGGTGGAGAATCTTATCAGGATACCTTCATTTGTCTATTATAAGGGTGAGACTCATTGTAATAGCTACTGCAGCTGTTTGGCTATAAACAATTAAGAACATATATAAATATTTTTATGTATCTTTAATTAATTAGTTTGAAAGAGGTATGATAAAAATAAATAAATAAAAAGGATCAAAACATCAGACAACTTCTTCACAACTCATTATGGAATAACAAACATTCCTGAAAAAAACTGCTGAAATGTTATAATGTTTGGGCGGGATGCTGTTGACCAGACTGCAGTGGACTGTAACAAACTCAAAGTAGTGGGAAATCACTGACCAGAACAGTGTCTGGGGAGCTGAGCTGAAATAAATGAAAACAATAGGAAATCAGATACACATAAATAAGATTTACAGTAATTACTCAGAGTGACGCTTCTCTACTTGTATCTGGGTCAACGTGCCTTAGTAAGATGATTACCATGGTTAGATTCATTTAGGTATGCTGCAATCTCTGTAGCATAAACAACTATACAAATAAAGACATAAGTAAAACACATATCCCACATATTTAAATACCAACTTAGACCTGCATATCACTACGATCCACATCCACTGTGGTATTAGAATAACAGATCTGAGGAAATGGGCAGGCATCGCCTCATAAAACAGAAGTGAGTCTACTGCCTAATGCGAGTCTTTAATGGACAGTAAAATTAACATTTATGGTTAAAACAGAAACTTGGACTGTTTATCTAGAGCCATTGCTTTGGTACAGCTAAGCCAGGGTTAACTGGTGTGGGCATTTTCTTCTGTCTGTTTTTTACTCCCTTTGTGTAAACACTGTATATATTCATTTAATTAGCAGCACTGCTTGCAGGGGTGCAGTGAGCACATTAGGTCATCTCAATCTGTTGCTTCACATGCTCCCCATATCCCCGCCCATACTGCATACTGTGGGCTTTTGGCACCAGAAGGCTCGCTCCTCAGCAAATGAGAACTACAAATTTACACAAGCATAGATTCCAGAACATGCCATTGCAAGGGTTCCATAAACCCAGTGATTCACACAGGACAGCTTCCAGTTTATTTTTTTGCACAGGCTCCTGGGATATACAGGGGTTAAGGGAGGACTGAAGTGTTTTGTTTTTAAACACTCTCCTTGACAAGCCAGCTGAATGTGTATCAGAGCAATGTATTTTCAAATAAATGAATTACCCGATATAATGTTTACAAATTAAGACTGCTAAATTTTGGCACAAAGCGTGTGACTTCATCATGTTACTAACCCTGCTTTATTTCACAAGAGAAGCTAAATCAAAATGAGTTCGTGGAGTTGACGATGCAATTTAATTGCAACCTCTTTAACTTTATGTTGTTCCAGTGCAGATGAGAGCTAACAGTTTGCAGAATTCCTACCAACAACAACAATAATGCACGATCATTGACAGTTTTTAAACATTGATTTTTAAAAGTGGTAAAAGAAAATGCATGCTTTTAAAACATTCTAGGTGAAATCCAAATTTAAATTTGAACTTCTATTACCAAACCTGTGCTGAAAGTTTGAGAGTGTGAGAGTTTCATTCAGCTCTCAGGTTCAGACTGTCATTCAATAATGCATACAGTACAGCAGGCAGCATCCACCATGTGTTCCCACCTAATGCTCGCCCCTGCTTTGTAATCCATAACCTTACACAGTCAATCAGAAGATACACAGCACACAACCTGTTCAACGTCAATTCCTACTGCCAAAACATTTGTTTGATTGTAACTTGTTTTTTGCGTTGTAAGTGCCTTACTGAGCCCTTCATTTCTTATTGCTGTTGCTAGATTACTCCCAGACCTAAACCTGATGCGGCTCCTCTCCCTTTGCAACTAATTGCTGTTCCTCCCATGTCCCTAAATCAGTAAACATGACTGCTTCACATTGATTTATTATTCTTCCCTTCTACAATCAAAACACAAGGCATACTTTACAGCTTCTCTGAATGTGTACACAGTGTTTGGAGAGAAAGAGGCTCATTTACATTAAGCTACTGTCACTGTTTTTATCATCAGTCCTGATGTTTATTTTTATTGCGCTGGGTATTAATAAAGACATGAAGCAATTAAAAAAACTGAAGCAGAAAATAATTAAGGTAACACGGCAGCTGCAGCTCGATTGATGCTGTCTGTTGACCTTTGAGAAACGAAAGTTTGTTGTTTTTAACCATTTCTTGGTTTAGTTTGCTTTAATTGGGACTCCTGGCAGGGAATATTAGATCAAAACAAAGGTTTAGAAAACGGTATATTTAAACTAGAAGGAAAATACCGTATCCCTAAACTTTCAAATTCCTTTTTAAACATTCTGTTTATACCGCGGTACTCTACAGTATATGTGCTTTAAACCTTCATGACAGCGCTCTTTGGAAGAAGCACTTTCCAAAAATAATCAAGCGTGTGTTAATATTACACGTGGTAAGCTAGGTTTGAATATAGTGGGAAGCCCATTAAAAATGCACATTATTATCATTATTATTATTATTTTCTCACGTGAAAGACAACTTCACAGCCCCTGAAGAATTCTGAATAACAATTACAAAAGCAAAGTTCCTCTAAACGGTTTGCAATAACAAGGAAGAAGCAGTCCAGCACTATTCAAATTCAAGTGAAACTGACTCATGCAAATTGGATACGACAGGCTTGTACAGGTTTGTGAGGCAGCGTCCCGAACAAGGCTGGCCCGTGTCCTTGAAATATTGGATCCAGACACGGAAACTGCAGTTCTGCGTACTTTTAATAACAAATAAATAAAACGAAAACACAGGAACACAATTTAAGTTCAAACTAAACACTATAACCCAAAACTCCTCAAAATAAACTAAACCACCAAAGCTATGACTTCCCCAGTGATTAAACAGAGAGCACAACCTGCTATTAGTCTCTCACCAAACAAACATTCATTATTCTGTTTTATTCCATGTGACCAAGGGTTGATTGACAATTAATCATCCAAATCACCACCTGGCCACATTCCACACTTTCTCACTGACTCAATTTAACAATCAATCAACAATCAAAACCATGTGACTGTGCAAACAGTGGCCCTCTGGCCTCCAGGCTGCCCCTTCACCGAGATGACAGCCAGCCACAAAACACACCCACACACATGTGCACCCATGTGTAGAGCCTATGCTCGGTCACAAGGTGTTTATATATATATATATATATATAACACACACACATATACATATATATACACACATATACATACATATATATACACACACACACACACACACACACACATATATATATATATATATATATATCCCTCACAGTCATTCTGCATGATCCTGCATAGTAGTAAAACCTTTAGGGTAGCAGCAAACTGCAAGACGGCTTGCTAATTACATTCTGAAAATGATTTATTGCGAGACTGATAGATTTAGCAAGCAGGCAGAGCAAGTGGGGTAAAATGAGCAAAACCTCAAGCACTGCAAACCAACAGGGTATCTGAATTGTGTTAAAACCTGTCCCGCGCTCTGAATCATTTTACACCACCCCAGGCTCTGTCTGTACCTTTGTTCCTTTTACAGGTCATTTGCCAGTCTTGCAGCTTTAAAGCAGAATGGAGAAGTACTTTATTCCTATGAACTGTTAGGAATAGGGCTAGTTTTTCAGTTGTCAGCAAGATGGGATTATTTTCCTTTGGGGGCTGCTGCGTGGCAACGTGTTTTATTTGGAATTATCTGAGCGCTCTTTGCATTACGAATGCATGTGGTTCTAACGTGGAGCATGTGTTTGGTGAGAGCAACTGGCTATGGCCAGGCATTTAGCATCACCCTATAGAGTTAACTAAATTTGCGTCATAAAGTCAAATAAAACCTTTTGAATAATGTTACGTTAACATATTGGAATTACATACTGCTTTGTAGTTTTCCATATGCTTAACAAAAAACTGACAAATTAAAAAATATGACATTTAAAAATCTAGCATGAAATACTGTACTATTGTTTTTGAGTGTGTGTGTGTGTGTGTGTGTGTGTTTTGATATATATATTATTATATATATATATATATATATATATATATATATATATATATATATATCTCATGTATTATGCATTTCTCTGTATTATCATTAGTATTATTGATTATCTTGTAAAGTGTTTTGTGATGGTGTTCCACTATGAAAGGCGCTATATAAAAAGAAAATTATATATATATATATATATATATATATATATATATATATATATATATATATATATATATATATAATTAATGTTGAAATCCTATAATTTATGTAATTTTTGGTCATAGCTGTACATCTTGTGTGCACGAGCATGTGTGTCTGTGTGCCTCCTGTCTACCATGGCTTACCAACCTTCTTATGTAACTGGGACATGACTGGGAGCTTTATTGAAGTGGTAGTTTAGGGCGAAGTCAAGTGTCCTAAGTGCCATCTGCTACCCCGAATGCTTCATTTTTATTTATTTTTTTACTGCTCAGGGTGTGGAAAAGTACCAACAGGTAAGAAAATACACAGACAAAAGAGGCGGCATGTTTCACCAACAAACCCTTGTTGTGAAAAGGACTCATTAATTATTAATCATCGATTAACTGCCTGACAGACAGGTCTGATATAGAAGTACAGCTAACAAACAAACAGCTGCTGGGAATTCAAAGATCCAGTTCATATTGGTGTGGTCAGATGTTTTTTTTTTTTTTTTTAAATGGCAAATGCCTTAATTACTGTTGCTTCTTTGTGCTCTCTGTTCCAGCATTCATTTAAAAGCATGCTGATATGGATGACCTTTACTGCAAATTGGAAGTCCATTTTCTGCAGATAGATAGATAGACAGATAATAAGACCCACTGCAGTATCGATAGGAAATATTTGTTTGTTCAGTTGATTTATCTATAACTTTCTCAATCAGAAAATTAGAAAAAATTAAAGAATGATGTAACTTGAACTAGCTGATAGGGTGTTCTTCTTTACTGATCTTGTCAAGCGTTGAACTCGTTGAACTTAATTAGAAATGCACACAGCATGCAGACAGGTGGACATGAGCAGCCCTTATAAAAGAAACAGAACTTGTGTTTGGCAGCTATTGATAAAACCAGGCATTCTGCATAATCATACACAATAGTAAATGGGTAAGTAAGCAAACGTTTAGAATTTATGAGATCTGTTGCTTTAAACAACATGAAGAACAACTCTCCAGTTAAACCACGGTCAGTGATGGGTATGAACGTGGACCCTTACAATACAAATATCCACTGAAACTACAACAATAAAACTGTATAAGTAAGGAACAGCAAGTAGTACTGAGTTTATTTCATAAAAAAGTAGGATATCCTGTTAAGCATGTAAACGCTGAAAAAGATTACAATATAAGTATATTCTGCACTGAAACTATGTACAGTGATAATGGCTGTCCTGATGGAGATAAAAGCGAGTGTTTCATCCTGACTCAGCGACTACTATCATTCTCATCATGACACACTACCGATACATTCTGAGCTCAAGGTTGAGTTGCACAAAGTTCTTAGATCGTATGCATGCTTTCCAAACAAAGTCCCAAAGTCCTTCTCTTTGCTGAGCAGCACATGCTCCTACACTGTACAATATGCTTAGACAATTAGGCCTGCTAACCCCTGCATGGGAAGGAAACTATGTTGTAATATTCTTGCAAGCATGACTTTGAGAATGCATTTGCACAGATAATATTCTCAATAACTGAATGTTTAGGTAAACAAAACTGTGCCCATCAGTGTACACAGTTGTTTTCCAAAACAGATCTCTGCCACGCGAAGCGAGGAGGTATCATGGAGTAAAACTTTCCACTGGCTTCTCTCACTGGGTAGCAGTACAGTTTCATGGCTGGGAAACTATTTAGTCTGCTGCATTATACATATATTTCACAATGGATAAATGTGTACTGAATTGTCACTGTATAAAAATTCATCCTCATCCTCTAGCTCTCAACTATGTAATTCACCTTGATACTAATTAGTATATCTTCTACATAAAGAAAGTGTTTTTGAAATACACAGAATCAAGGTTTTAAAGGTAAATGTTATATTATAAAAAAAAAATTGGGATCTCTAAAGTGTTATTATAATGCTATATTTTATTCTCTATATGCAGTTCTCCATTTATTTATTTAATTTATATAGCGCCTTTCATACCAAAGTATCACTAAGTCACTGTACATAATAAAAACACAATAAAATACAAATAATAACAATAAAAATAATCTTTAAAATCTGGCAATAATTAGGTATCACTGTAATAGAAGGTGCTGCATATCATTGTGGCTCAAAGAATTTAGTTGCATTTATATAAAAAAGTATAATAATAAAAAAAAAAGAATATATAATAAATGATTATTGTACTGAAATCTATTTTACACAGACATTGACTGTTGTCTGGTGTTATAATTTCCTATTCTCTTTTTCTCGCTCGCTTTTTTTATGCCCCCATGCTACGAGTGGAAAGACAGCAGAAGATGGAATGAGGACAAACAGGCTTCACAATGGCATCCCGGGGCTAGAACAGTGAAACATGTTTTACAAGCTCGGAATAATACCAGTCTGCATTTACTTGATCTCTCAGTTTGCTATTGCATGTCTTTACCACACTGGGTTCTTCCTTTGTTGTTTTCAGTGCACTGGGTTCTTGTTAAGCAGCAGAAATTGGCAGCAAATACAAGGTTCAAAGAGCCTGTGCAATGCACTCCAGGCCTCTCCAAAAATGGAACTCGAGTTAATTGAGTTTAGAATGGAGTAATATGTGTTTCATGGATCTAGGTCACAGGTTGGTTTCCCCCCTGGGTGGAATGGGAATCTCCAAATACACTGGAATTCTGTTCCTGCTTTCTGGGAATGGTGGAAGTAGATGACATTTCGATGTACTGCATATCAAAGTACATCACTGTTTACATCCCAGGTTACGCTCCCCTGAAGGCCAAATTATGCCACAAAATATAAACACAAATGCATTAGCAACAAGTTCAGTTTAGCCATTACCCAGCACTGATGTTTGTCTTTAACATTTTCAGGCTTGGCAAACTCAAACCCCAAAATCAAATAACTGCAGTTAGTTATGCCTCCCTGGTAGTTATGAATACTAAAATACCCACTGAATACCCTGGGAATTACGAGATCTCCTTCTGTGAAAACATGATGAAACGCAGCCTGTAGTCTACATGGAGAACATCATGGTTGTTTTTCTAAGCAAAATATTTATGATATTTTCATTTGAGAGCCTGTACATATACCCCCTGTGTGCTGTTTCTAAGCTTGTAAATGCTGCACCATTCAAAAGCTTTCTATAGTAAAGGGATGGAAATAAGTAGCATGTATGCAGTAGCAGTTTCACCCACTGCAGGTTTTATTATCAGCTTGGTTAGCCATTACCAGTACAGGTAACAAGCTCAGGTAGGTTTTAATAAACTCATAGAGAAAACCAGGAACGGATCAAACTGCTATGCAATGAGAGTCTTAATTCCATCCCTGGTAAGTCAAGCCTATATATAGTTAAACTCTCTTGCAAACAAGCTCAAGTGAGGCTCTTTCAATGTCTCATTAGCTTGTAGATCCCCCCCTTACAGTCATAGACCAGTTCTCCAATAAGACCATCAAGACCCTGGTGGTTGCAATATAGGGATCAGCACAATGGTGAAGGCACTGGCTGGAAGTTTTTGTTAACTTGACTTAATGTCTGAGTTTTTACCTTACACTTTTTTAAATATGTGTTGTTGTACAGAGGAATGCATACTGTAAATTTATAATATTGTTGTATTCAATTCTAGTGATGTTAGTAGACCAGAATGACCTTGTGTCATAAATGAGAGTGTTCTACTGATATGATGTCCAATCTTAGCAGAGATTAGTAATTTTCCCTATGGTTGCGTTTTGCTTTGGAAGATAAAGTATCTGCATGCAGCAACTTGTAGCCGAATACCGTATTTTTTACTATTACAAGTGCAGGATTCATTTAGGGATTGTTTTTTTGTTTGTTTGTTTAAAAGCAAGATGGCTTTTAAAAGGCTCACAGGCACTTTTTTAGCTGCGAAAGCCTCTGTGATCCAGCTAAATGCTCAAGAGCATGATATTCAGTAAGTATGCCTGCCCTGAGGTTGTGGTTTTTTTTTTTTTTTTTTTTTTTTTTTGCTGGTCAAGCCAGCAAGAGTAAGGTTGACAATAAGCACACACTGTTCCCTCTCAAAATTGATTTGCAGTTACTATTGCACACCTTCAATGTATCTACAGATTGACAGTGTGTTTAGTTACCCTTACCGCATAAGGAACCACATCATCAAAAACACAGCACCCACAAAAAAAGCAGCTGTCAGAAGGGTTGCAACAGAGGGCCATCAGAAGCCAAGGATCCAACAATCTGCCATCCTAAATACTGCTGCAGCTGTTTTACCCTTTAGGACAACCCATCTAATTGCAAAGGTTCATTTCACAAAGCTGGAAATGTAAGGCAGATCATTCCAGGCTGTTTATTTTAAACCCAAACAAACATGATTATAACATTTAGCTACTGGGTGGCTGCTTGAGCCATGTAAGAATCCAATTAGAATTAGACAAAGTGCCATTTCAAATGAGAATTAAACCACCACCATGGTTGCCAATGCTTTAACCCAGATACTGTTTTTCCAATCAGGTCCTAAATGAATTAAGTGAGCTGGCTACGAGTTAGCTAATTAGAGGTCCCCGAGTAGCTCATCCAGTTAAAGCACTGCCGAGGGGAGCGCAGGATGAGTCTCACAGCTTGGACGGTGCCAGTTTGCGTCCGGGCTGTGTAAAGAGGCCGAACTTTGCTGGGGACTCTGAAGTTGGCGTCACTTTAGCTCCGACGCTCCTGTGATGGGGGAGGGAAACTGGCAGTGATTGCTTCTCCTCATGGCATAACAGCGAACCCTACTGGCCAGACACCAAGCACAATCAGAGTGGATAGAAAGCAGAGCTGATCTCTGTGCTCCGGGATCAGTAGCCCATCCGTAAAAGCAATTCTGGCTTTAGGCTTGTGAGATTGGAGGATGCTCACACGCCCTCAGAACGTCTGTGCTGTGCGGGGACCCACTGTGGTGAGGAGAAAAAACATAATTGGACATTCCAAATTCTCTAAAAATTATTTAAAAATAAATAAATAAATATTGCTAATTATAAAAGTTTTCCATAGTAAAAACTTTGCAAAGTGTAATAAAACACAGTTAAAGCATGATAAAGCATAGGCAAGCATTCTAAAGACCAGCGAGGTATGGTAAAGCATGTTAATAAATATGGTAAACCAAGGTAAACTATGGTAAATGCAAAGTATAGCTATAGTAAAAGAATGGTAAAACACAGTGTTAAACTTTTATAAGGGTAAAGTATATTTTACACCACATACATAAAATGTAAACTCAAATGTTTCAAGTTCTAAACGAGTATGCGACAGGACTTATAAAGTAAAGTATTAACTCTAGTGTACGAACTGCGACGTTAACTTGAAGCCTTTCTGTCTCAAAGGAAGTCTCCTTTGGCCGAATACTTTTAGGATTTACAATGGCTAGCCAAGCTTGCATATCTGGCAGATATATTTGATCACTTCAATCACCTGAATCTCTCTATGCAGGGAAGTGTATCCAGTGTGTTTGAAATTGTCAAGTGATGAGGGTCTGAAGTT
Source organism: Polyodon spathula (assembly GCF_017654505.1). Lineage (NCBI taxonomy): Eukaryota > Metazoa > Chordata > Actinopteri > Acipenseriformes > Polyodontidae > Polyodon > Polyodon spathula. Next base: position 6,081,568 of record NC_054543.1, read on the forward strand.
ACAATTTCAAAATCTTACTCTGCCTTTTTCTGGATCAAAGTAAATACAGAATACCCACAACTCAGTGAACTCTTTCTCTCTCTCTCTCTACCATATACTTCTAAAATGTGTTAAAAAAAATGACCTACTGTAACTTTTACATGGAACCCTTACAGCTAAAAAGTTATATGCACATATCTAAACAGAAAAAAAGACTGATGAAAATGACCTGGTCCTTAAAGAAGTCCTCAGTAATTGAGAAAGACAGCAGGTCGGTCACTGGTATCAAAAAGGTTGAGAACCACTGGATTAGACCATATTGACAAATCCCTACCTACAGCAAGTCTATGCTGTGACCAATAGAGTCAGGCATGAATACAAATTAGTAATATTTTACATACCAGAATATACTGTATGCCCAAATGCCCTTGTAAAGAGGCTTCAATTGAGACATTTTAAGCATGCACTAATGGATTTTATTTTTAGGAATTTTCACATTCTTGTTATGTTATGATTCACATTAATATCTGTGAACAGCCTGATATTTAGCATCAGACCGTAACTGGAACAAGATGTTACACGGTGTACTGGGGGAAGGTAAATTTCGTGTGTAACGAGGTTTGAAGCTCTAAGTATATAGTAAACAAATAAACAAATGTAGATGAAGTTCACTCTCTACACATCTTCTGTTTAATATGGAGTGCATGTTTTGCTCCCTTTGTTTTGTTGTCTTGTGGCGATGGCTGTCGTCTTTTCATTTTGCCATTTTCCAGTTGGGAAGAGGTTAATGAAGTGAAAAGGCTTCACCAGCACCATTTAATAGAGGCACAAATCTATCAGTCATAATTACAGCAGTGGATTTTATTTACTTTTTTAACTTAAAGATTTCAACCTTAATGATCCTTCCTTCCTTGTGTGCATTAGGCATAATGATTATTTAGTTCAACTCTGTTAATGCCACTAGCATAGCTGCACAGGAAATCCCTACTTAGCGCAGGCCAAAGTGGTTTTCGGAGCCAGGAAATGGAGCCCTACGATTAGGTTTTACACGTGCATAATCAGTGCTCCGTTCCTTTTTGTAAGGAATTGTGTGCTCGTAAAATAGGTGGCAGGAGGGCAGAGGCAGAGACTAACAACCACTGTTTACCCACACAGCAGGTATGACAGACGCAGAGGCAACATGAGCTTCCCCTGCATTGCTCAGGCATTGTACCACACCACCCCTGTCTTCAAACACCGTCCCCTCCCCTGTAAGGGGGTCACATATCAGTCCAGACCCAGTGCTGGAAGATTCTGTCAGCTATATAAAGCAAAGTTACGAGGCCATTCGGCTCCTCCAGCTGGCTTCTTAACCCAGTGCTAGTTTAGCTTTGTCGAAACCACCTGTATGAGAAATATATATAGATATACATATTTTTTAAACAATTATTTTTAATTGCAAGCATGCTGTGCAGCCGTCTTCACAACTTACAGCGTCGGGGGACCCATGCAGTTCTGAATTTCATGCAGGCCGGCCTGCCACAGGGTTCGCTGGTGTGCGGGGAGCCAAGGACTCCCCAGCTGATCTAACCTCTACCCTGCCCGGGGAGCACATGGCCAATTGTACGCCCCCCCTGGGAACTCCCGTCCACGGTCGACAGTGGCATAGCTTGGATTCGAACCGGAGAAATTAATAGTTATGGTATTCCAGTCCCCCCACTCTCTGAGGTTTGAACATGAACTACCAAATAAATGACATCAGGGTTGCCTTCTTACTACACACAGAGAGCCCAGGTTCTGTCTGTAAACTAAACAAACCCACTGTGTCTGAAACTCTACTCCCTGGACCCAGTACAACTAATAGAGTGTAACACAGTGTAACATAAATATATACGATACAGACCTATTCCCGCACCTGACTTCAACAGGACATCCAGCAGACTAGAAGGGGTCCTGTGATGTGGTTTAAGAATATATAGCACACACAATTTTAATACACTGAAAATTAGACACTAGAAGGATAACTGATATATGATCCAGTATACATTACATTGCATTGCATATTAGCAGCCATTTGATTTAGCAATTAAACGGACATCGCAATACATGCTAAAATAACATGCAAACAAAATGGGGCTTTACAGCATCAGCACTGTATTATTATTAAAACCAATAAAACTAAAAACATGAGACAATGCAAGCGCACAGCTGCACTCTGCCCTTTGCAATGGGTGCGTCTTTTCCAATTTCCTATCGAGTCCCAAAGCAAACTTAAACAGATGCAACGCTGCAGCGGGTTGCGATTTATTTATTTCATAACCAAGGTCTAATGGCTTTGTGTATCACACTTGTAGCAGCCTGACCTTTAGATAACTACACTCGCACAATGAGGGAGCTAAAACAATGATCTGGAGCTGCCATATTTAACTGAAAAGTGTACTGTTTTATAGGGATCTTGCATTAACTCACACAATGTGTGTGTATGTGAAAACTAATATACAAAAGAAATGTAAAGATTCCTATAAATATCCATGAAATTGTGTACAATAATTACAATGTGCCCTACAATAAGTAAATGTCCAGTCAGGTGTAATTACAATTCCCAGGGAAAAGATGTCACTTTGTGCTGTGTAAACCCCCCAATTTCATACGAGACCGGACATCATTGACAGTGCAGTTTGTGTACAGGTAGCTGTAGTTGATGGGAGACCAACTTCCTAACCTTTGCATTTACAGAATGTGAAAGAATGGCCAGTCTAATTTCTCAAACTAACAAACTGCTGCAGAAAAAAAACAGATTAAAAAACACAAGCTCCACCAATCATAATAATGACCCATGAAAGCCAGGAGGCCACCATCTTTCATCATTATCCATTTCAAAAGGAAATAGATTTTTTTTTTTTTTTGTGGTTATTAATTTGCTTGGTTGCTTATCAGGAAATAGCAGATCTAATCAATTTAACTGTGCATGATGCTTTCATGTTGAATGTATATGCATATTCTGTACCATAGACCCTGTAATTAAAACCTGCTGTGTAGCATGCCACAAGATGGGACAACTCCTTAAGGGCTGCTTTTAAACTTGAGTTTTAAAAAGTACCCAGAAACAGAAAACAATACACAAAATGTACCAGACTGGAAAAACACATAGTTTATTATAACTGTGATATTTCATAGTTGTACCAAGTTGCTTTTCCAATCTGGCTCTGAATCCAAACAAATAGGATCTGATTGATTCAAACTGTACCAGTGTGTGTGTGTGTGTGGGGGGGGGGGGGGGGTCATGTGGACACTGTCTATTATAGGTTAATTTCTTTGATATGTGTTAAATGGTTAAAAACAATATGATCTCATATGTTTATAATCCGCTGCCTTTACTGTGCCTTGAAAACCTTCTGGTGATGAAATAGCACACCTAACTTGACCTCACACTGCCCTAAGCTAAGAGACGAGCATGAGCAGTATCAGAGCCAGCAAAAACAAACCCTTACTAAGCTCTGCTTGGTACCCTTCTCCTATTATAACACGTAAGGCCCCGAAAGACTGCTGATGTTTGCACGTTTCATTTTACACGGCAGCGTAAGCCAAGTGCACCAGATAAAAAGGCAAAGGCTGAACTAACTGCTGTGGTAGAAAAGTTTCAATAAACCAATCGCACTTCTTATTGCTCAGCTAGTTTTCTCTTTCTGAAAGTAGTTTACTGGCTTTAATTCCCAGAGCCGGGCTGCCACGTTTACATGAAGGGTTTGGTTCAATGGTCACTTTAGGGATATGACCTGGAAAAGTATGTAGCTATCTACCACGCTTCATTGCCTAGACACCTATCAATCATGGGGGTAGTATTATCATTCACATATAGAGTATAACATTCATTTTCTAAATACAAACTCACTGGTGGTGTTCTCATGACCTTGGCAGAACTGCTGCTTTTGGAGGCTTTCATTCTACTGTTAAAGCACCCTCTAGTGGTCACACTGGGGGAACGCCAAGCAAACATAAATTGCTGGTAAAACTTTTGTTTGCTAGATGACATACAGCATCACTTAAGCACAGCCCAGAGGAATTAAATGAGTCTGGAACAAAATCAGATAAGGCAGCCTCAGGTTCAATCTATGAGTCAGCTGCATTCAACACTACTGTCCTTCTTTTCCAGTTAATAGCAGACATGGGAAGGATGGGTAGAAAACCATTCTGGATCCAAGGCAGGAAGGCTGTGTGTGGTTACGGCAGCAGACTCAGCCCAAATCAACAGTTTTTAAATCTTGATCAGAAACTTAGGCTGCTAACTAGTGGGACGGCAAGGCTCATGCTTTTTTTTACGATACTGAATGGTAGCTGGGCATGTATGTCAGGAAGCGGCACCTATCATTGACATACACCTCCTGCCGCACAAATACACAATTCAAGCTGCCAGTATCATTAAAAAAAAAAAATAATAATAATAACTGCCATCTCATTAGGAAGCAGTCTGGCAGTCTTCCAACTGTGGGGAGGGAGAACAGAGAGAGATACCCGTGTGTAGGATAAACACTGGTTCAGGCAGCCGGCCAGTGATGTCACACAGGGGTCACATGCTGAGCAATTGCTGAAGACACACTATCTACTGTTACATTTTTCTGATTTGTCAGTGTCTCATGTTTTCTAATTCATCAGTTTTGTTACTCAATCAACAGATGGCATATGCCTACAAACGCTGCTATATAATTGTCAACAAAATGTTAAGATATGACAAGTGCGAAAATGTACTCAGGACAGCTTTATAAATTGACTTCAAAACTGACATTTTGGTCCTTGACATTACCATCTGGACAAAGGTACACATCAATATTTGCTGATACTTGGATTATACAGTGCCTCTGCCATCATTTTTACAGCTAGCACGACAGTAGCTGTGCCACCTCGTAGTTTATCATTTTGCACCCTCAGTCACAATAAAGAAAGCAAGGGTGGGGTATATCAATAAATAGGAGGGACAAAGCGAGCTGCAGTGCAAAATGGTGTATAATCTAAACAGTTTGTGCATTTTACCTTTGTTGAGAAGCATAGTCAAGCACAGTTCACCACAGCACATTGTGGTGTTAACTACAGTATATGAAAAAGCACACACCTCACACCTGCTATATTAAAACCCCAGTACATGTGGATTATCCAACATCTCATTTCAGAACAACACTGAAAGGCTTCCTTAATATAGGAGAGATAGTACATGGAAAACCTACATGGTAGCACCACCTAGTGGCCAATGATAATTTACATGCAATTCAAAATGTGTAGATCTGTCTGGCTTAAGTTAAAGAGACCCCTATTTGGCCTTACATAGGAGTACAGGCCTATTGTAAAACCCACACAAGCATAACGCTGCAGAGCGGCATGGGGTTAGACTGACAGACGGTAAACCGAGTCAGCGAAGTGTGCTGACGGCACCGTGAGAAATTGAGCTGTAAATACTGGGACTGACCTGTACTTTCCTGTCCTCACTTGTAGAGCCTTCATCCCACACTGCTGAGCTCCGCCGACATCATTCACCAGATCATCTCCAATCATGATGGCCTGTCGAGAGCAATGAGAAACACTTCACCATGCTGTCAAGCACCACTTTATGCCAACCATATTTCACACACCCCGTTGAGCTGAACTCGTGCACCTGATGTTAAATATCGTCACGCTAGAGATTAAACATGATCACACTGTCAGCAAACCAAGTTAAATGTGCGTGCATGTGCTAAAAATAGAAAAAGGCTATTT